>NC_056722.1:323231-407190 GCF_018831695.1 Puntigrus tetrazona | reverse complement strand
AGCTGGAAAGGTTGAGAAAGAATTCTGCTGATGTTAGATAAACTTTTGAAGGAGAAGGTTAAGCTTGACCGCCTCATTGGGCAGTGACGTCCGCGGGCTATGGGCGCTCAGAACCTGTCGAATTGGAAAGCACGGCAGAAATCATTTTTCAGGAGTTGCGTCAGGTTGCAGACTTGGGATTCTGCGTGTGTGTGTGTGTGTGTGATGGTTCGAGTGTGTGAGAGAGTTAGCGTGCGTCTGGCTCTGCGATAAGAGCACTTACTCGGATTGACTCAAAGCCTGGGAAAATGAGTGGGCTGGAATGTATGAAGAAACAGCGCCTGCATTATGTGCACACCACACACACTCGCCCTTATATATACTTAGTCTACTGTACATGCAAAGTCTCTCTGAATATTCATGCATGAAATTCGTGTTTTTGTACCCATGAATGTGCTATAAATGAATACAGCAATGGTGCGTGTGGACTGCCGCAACTCAAACCCGCGTCCTCAAAAGAGTGGTTGGAGAGCATGTCGCCAGCTTCCTGTGGGATTCCTGTTCTCCATCATTACATATTGGGGGTTATTGTGAGTATGAGTGCCGACCCAGGCGTCAGCAAGCTGATTATTTTCACTGACCAGTCTGTCTCCTGCGGGGCCTCCTGACGGCCTGTGTGACTGAGTGAGGTAGAAAGACAGAGAGAGAGAGAGAGAGAGAGAGAGAGAAAGAGAGAGAGAGAGAGAGATAAAGGATGAAGATCAATGAAAATGCAAGGTGGTCCTACCTGGAAAGAATGAAGGGAATAGAAATAAAAAAGGAAGAGATGATGAAGATCAAAAAGTGTGGTGGTGAAAGAAAATGGAAGCAAAAGGAAAAGGAAGATTAGGTTAAAGATGCAGAACATGTGGAGACGAAAAAAAGGCATAAGAAAAACTAAATGAAACAGAATAGAAAGAAACAAGAAATGGATGCAAAAACAGAAAGTGTAGAGGAGAAAAAACAGAGAAAAGAACAAAAAGAGAGAAAAGTTCAAATGCATTTGAAAAATGATTTATTTTTTTATAGAAAGATGAAATAAAAGTACAGAAAAGGGAAGATCTAAAAGGGAGCAAGGTCTGAGAAATTGTTGAGTTGAAAATAGGTCTAAAATAAGTTACAGTTGCAAAAAGAAGGTAGAAAAAGATGAAGATAAAGAAAGTGTAGATGTTAAAAAGAGTAGGAAGTGTCTAAACGAAGAAAAGTTACAGAAAGGGAGAAGAAGAGAACTGGGCATTTAAAGGAAAGCTGACTTTTACAAGGGAAAGAAAAGACAAAGGGAATGGGAAGTAGAAGTGAAAAAATGGAAATGAAAAAAAGAAAGAAAAGTGCATAAAAATATGAAGAAAAGTAAAAGAGAAAGAAATATGACCACAAGCATTCTTTTGCTTGTTCTTTCTGGAAACTAGAAAGCGAGAGTTAGTGACTTTAAAAGCGTAGCTGCAAAAGCGAAAGTGTGAGAGCAGAAAGTTTCCTGGGTGTGTGTGGGGTGTCCTGATCTGCCGATGTGGCTCCAGTCTGGCGGGCGACTTCGGGCAGGTTGATGAATGTCTCGGGCTCAAGCATCGTTGCCACCCAGAGCTCATGTGAAGGCCGACACAATGACTTACAGTCTCTCCTGGACCAAACCACCAGCCTTCCCTCTGCTCCCAAACCATCCCATACACACACAGCCCTCCTCCCCTCTCCCTCCAGATCCACAAACACCGTGTGTCTATCCTGAGACTCTCAGGAGCATTATCTCAACACCCCGCTCTCATAACTCACAAACACACCGATTCTTACCTGTTCTTCCCCCTCTATATATAACACACACACATTCAGCCACACCACAAATCCTCACACACTCCGCCTGGAGAGGAAATGTGTGTGTGTGTGTGAATTGCACCATGTGATTGAGTGTTTGGTAAATACTTAGAAAAGTGTGTCTGAAGCTGCAGTGAAGCCTGAAGCTATGTCCTGTGTTACATTTGATGATTTCATGAATAAATCCAGACATTCTGCTACACATGCCAGCGGTGAATGAAAGCAGGTGTACTACGTGAAAGAATGTGGAAGAAGCTGATCGCCAACCTCTGAATGATTTCTCGATGCTGGCAATCCGATCAAAGCAGGGAACTTCAAGAGAGATAAAGAGGCAGATATCAGCACTAAAAAAACTCTTCCACTGCGGATCTACTTCCACTGCAGGCTCAGCTGATGCTGTAAGCATATGTACTCGTAAAAATAGGTTCTTATCAAAGGAGTTTTGCAAGCGATATGGCACCATTCCCCAAAGAAACTTCCAGTGAACAGTTCTTAAAATAACATTGTTTCTTATTATGAAAAACATTTTTAATGATCTGAAAGGAACTTTTGTCACCTTTTAATAATGGAAGGTTGCATGTCTGTTCTTCATGGAACCACTGATGCTAATAAAGAGACCTTTACTTCCCGGGCGTGTTGGCACCTATGGTTCCATCAAGACACTTCTAACATCCATGAGAACCTTTCCATTGCACAAAAAGGTTCTTTATGCACTTTTTTATACACTTTAAAAATAAAAGGTAGGCTACTTATTGGCATCTATGATTCCATAAAGAACCTTTTTAGCATTCATGGAGATCCTTTCAGTGCACTAAAGATTCTATATACTGGAAAAGGCTCTAGAAATGAGACTAAGAAATGAGATTGGATAGTTTAAGAAACGGGTTTACTGAAAGGTTCTTCGGGGAACCCACAGTTATTATTCCACACTTCTACATTGTCGGAACCTATAAAAGGTGATTCCACAGAACCAATTATTTATAGTATTTCATATAGAATCTTTTGTGGAATGGAAAGGTTTCAGACGTTACATTACGGTGACCAGACAAGCCACTTCCTGGGGTTCAGGGCATGATTTCTTAATGTAAAATACAAAATTTCTAAAAAGAACCAGGTGTTGGTTATTTGCACTGCATTGACTGATTGTGGTATGACAGTGAATATCTGATCGCTAGCTCTTGTAGTACTTTGATGTCATACAATGATTAATTGGCACAGCGCAAACAACTAACACCAATTTAGAAATCCTGTACAGAGCGTGTCCCCAGGAAATGCATGCGTCTAAATCACTTTATTGTTAAAAGGCTTCTAATGGAAAAACTGATGCCAAAAACAGTATTTATTCTTAAGAGAGATATATGGGTCCATGATGAAAGTTTAGATCCATAGATCCTTTCCGTTGAACAAAAAGGTTATTTATTTGCATCTATGGTTCCATATAGAACCTTTAACATTCATTGGATCTTTTGAGGCACAAGATTCTACATACTGAGGAAAAACTACACTGAGAAATGAAAATGGTTCTTCCAAACTTTTTTTACATTCAAAACCATATAGAATCATTTTTATCTTCTATAAAAAGAACCCTGGTTCTA
The DNA here is from genome assembly GCF_018831695.1 of Puntigrus tetrazona. Taxonomy (NCBI): domain Eukaryota; kingdom Metazoa; phylum Chordata; class Actinopteri; order Cypriniformes; family Cyprinidae; genus Puntigrus; species Puntigrus tetrazona. The sequence goes on along the minus strand of NC_056722.1, from coordinate 403,771 downwards.
CCTATAAGAACCTTTTGTCAGAAAGGCTTTTTGGATGTTAAAGGTCATTCTTGGAACTATAAATGCAGATAAAGTTCAAAAAGACAATAGATTTAGTGATTTAGTAGATCTAGTGAGACTCACTAATGAAAGCCCCTTTTTGCAAATGAATTTTTTAAGAATTTGGATGTAACAAATCATTATGTGTCCAAAGCAGTTAGAGAGGATCTGGTTGTGATCCAGACTGGACTGTGTGATGAGATATTGGACAGTGAGATGACTAATGCTGGATTTAAAACCAGCAGTCTCGTTGTCCTTTTCAGGATTCAGAGGATGCGCAGTTGTGGAAACTGTTAGATTTGGTTGCAGTTTGCAAGATTCTTGCCATCAGATCTATTGAAGAGAATCTTCTGAGTTAGATGCATTTAATAGAAAGGATGAAGTAATACAAGGCCAGCAAAAAATCGTTTTTAAATCATCCTCTTTACCTTTCGAAGCATTACAGTTCTGCATTGTCTTGAAATCAGACTTTTAAAAATCAATAATAAAGAGTATCTTTACAGGCTCTGATTATTATCGCTATCATAACGAACAAAACATAATGTGATCTTGATCTAATCTCTTTGCCCATCAGCAGTAGATGTATCACCTCACAATGTCGCTTTGTTACCACCGTCCTGACCAGCAGTCCCTAACAATAAACTATTCAGCATGAATAATAGCAAATTACCTCCAGCTAAGGATCAGTTATGCTCCATTAAGATGCTTATAAAACCAGACTGTAATAGCTTGAGGAAAGCAGTAGTACTGTCATAAACCCGACTCCTGTTGCTGCCGTACAAATTGTACACCTCTCGGTTATTATCCCTTAGCCACTTTGACAATCCCAAAAATTTTTACTTCCATACGTGATCCTTAGCACTGTTTAGCGCCAGCAATAAAACAAGTCGTACATACAGCTGAGGATGAACAGAACGAATTGCACAGTTTTGGGTGCCTTTGCAAATACATTGTGGTGATATCGTGGTACTAGATGATTTCACATTACATTAATATCAAGGCTAGTCCGTTTGGTGCTTATTTTTAACCTGTGTGTTACTGACTAACATTTGAGAGAGATCAATCACAATTTCTGTTTTGCTTTACTCTTTAGGCAGGGTTATGATAACCACTGCGGGGTGGAATTATTATTTGGTTTCTGATATAAAATACTGGCATAGCTGTGGGGCTGGTCTGCAGCGAATACATTATTGAAAACATCTTATGAAAATATCTTGACGGCCATAACAAACATGCATACTATAAACAAGTCAAATATAATATAAGTGAAAGAAAAAAATATATATTATGCACTATAAAAGGTCTTAATGTAGGCCTACATTTGTAATTGCATTATATGTTTTTATAAATAATTGTGAAGCAAAGTTGCAGAATGCATTTCAATGCATCATATCTGAAAGCTTTAAATAAAGGTTGACCACAATGATTAATCAATAACAAAAATACAATAAATACAAATAAAAATATGAAATATAATACATTAATATAGAATTAATAACTAATTATAAAACAATTAGTGTAGACTTTTTATTCAGTTCCACTATACTTCACACTAGTTAGTTATCTTGTTTAGACTGCATGCTTAAGCTCTTAAATCACCAACCTGAACAAATCCAGCTAGACTTTCCTTAAAAATGCTAATTATTTAGAATCAAGTCAAGTTTGTAAATATGCCAGAAGCACCCTTTAAGCTGATTTGGATGCGTGATATCAAACATACATTTATATACATCACGATTCTTTTTCTGATTAGTTCACAAATAATTGGATCCATGCCACATAGACCCATTTCCAGAGTGACTGTAGAGGGGTAAATGTCTTAACATACGGGGCCTGATGGTGACTCAGAATCATCCCCTGACAGCACAGAGCAGTCGTTCAAAGCGGCTTTGATGGTAAAGCTGCACTCTCTCTATTTCTCTCCCCCTCCGAGCACATCTCCTCTGCCCGCTTTCGGTGACTTCTCCTCACCCCTTCACCCCAGCACACCACGCATTCCACACTGCATGCTGTGAAAAGCAGGCCTGTTGTGTGCACAGCCTGGCGGCAGACTCTGTCGTTTACATGGCCGCTCCGCCGGCCCCACTGTGAGGCCCGTCTCCAAGCCCCTGCTCCCAAATGACCTATAAAACACTCGGCTTCCTCTCACCAACCTGACCTTAACAGCTCGCCATGAGCTCTCTAATTGTGCCATTGAGAGCTAAATGTGCTCTCTTTGTGATGGTCGGCCATTGAATCCACGACAAACTAATTGGCTGCCCGTATCTCTTCCATACCGCGCTCTGGATGCGAAATGGTAAAAATGGAATTTACTGCGCCAGTGTTTCGCACGGTGTCTGGGGTGGGTGTGTGGATGTCGGTGTAATTGCGTTTCGTTTAATGGATTGCAGTGATGTACACCGCTGTGATGTATGCAGTGATACACTGATGAGCATGTGTGGGCTAAGTATATGCGTTAAAAAAAAACAAAAAAGTGAAGTAAGAGGATTATGTTGTTAATGGAATAGTTCACCCATAAAGAGAAAATTCTGTCATCATTTACTCTCCTCATGCAGTTTCCAAACCTGTATGAATTTCTTTGTTCTGGCAAACACAAAGAAAGAAATTTAGAAAAACGTTTGTTACCAGGCTGTTTGGCCACCATTGACTTCGCATAGTACTGGAAAAAAATACTATGGGAGTCAATAGTGACAAACAACCTGAAGATTACAAACTTTCTTTAAACCATCTTCCTTTTGGCAAATTCATATAGGTTTAGATTACCTTAGGGTGAGTAAATAATAAAAAAATGTAAAATTCAGTGAATTATTCTTTTAAATTACAAATAGCTATACTATTATGAAACACACATGCACTGGATAGTAACTGATTAAATGTAATTCAATAAATTAATTACTTGTATTCAGATTATATTTCAATTTAAACTATCACAATACAGTTCATTTTTATTGATTACTTGATTACATATTATTCATGCAATAGCAATAAATTATTTATAAATCACCAACACCTGTTTGGAAACCTCAAATTATTATGTATATGTAGTTTTTAATGCACTTCATGTTGTTAATAAACTTATTACATTACAATCGATTACATTACAAACTACAATTTCTGTCACGGATTACAATTAGCATATGCTAAATACACACACGATTTAGTGTAAATATAACCAGAACGTATTCGTATGGTTTTGTTGTACATAAATAAATATAGATGGATGTTTTTAAAAGTTGCTTGCACCAGCTGTAAACCAGCCTTCTCAGGGTCAAAGGTCAAATGCTAAGCGCTCACAGAGATTCCAAAGGCGATCTTCTTAACCCGTGATTTACAATACGCCAAGACACTTTGCACATTCACTAAATAAATACCAATTGCTGAGAAGTTAGCGAAATAAGATCATCTACCACTAACAGTTAGCATTTACAATGTGAAATATGCTTATCTATATCCAATAGGGCATCTGTACATATCTATGACTATAAAGTTGATAGCCTAGCAACCACCGATGAACCAACCAGAACAGCATAGCAACCCCTGGAAATACACTCAGAAACCACTCAGATAGGGATCAATCATACAGTTCCTTTAAAAAAAGCAAAAATGTATCTTGAAACATAAACTGTACATTCTTAATGATAAACAAACAAGCATGAGTCTAAGAAATAATCCTTGAGAACCACATCATTAAACTTAAAACTAAACACACTACACTGCCTTTTTTACAACAGCCTTCAACGGTGGCTGATTATCACATTTACAAAACACAACGTTGTTGCAAAAACCAAAACACTAAAATTGGAATCACGATCCTTCTAAGAAACATTTCAACAGAAATGTAGAGAGAAAACATCGAGCAGCAATTGGAGTTCAAGTAAGAGGTTACAGCAGACAGACAGGCCTCTAGATTACAATCTCTGGCTGTGTATTTGCTTCTTAAGATAAGAGCTGCAAGAATATCATTCCCAGAACCAAGTGAGAGAATTTTTTTAAGAAATCTGAATGACTTTTGGATGCTGGACAACAAAACTGGAAAAAATTAAATCCCACTGAAGGAGGTAGCCTGAGCGATATAACAGAGAGATTTGGGAGGTTGAGCGAGCAAGAGACATTTAATAATAATAAAGAAATTATAACAATTGCATGCATATATTGCATAAGGAATAGCCTTCACATTTCGCTTTAACGTGTTTTACAGCATTTAGCATTATAATCAATCACACGTGTTTCTGTTGAGCTTATGAACGCAATGGCCAATCAGAGGGTCTTATGATTAGATAACATTTTGTTTTACTGCATTTTTATAGCGTTGTGCATTATAACCAATTGCATTTCACACAGCGTAAACAGCTTCAGGAATGTTTAGAGAGCGATGAGCCATTCAAATAAAAACTGAGGATACAGTACTGAGGCTTACCTGAAGATTTGTTCAGGAAATGTAACAAGGCTGTCTGACCTTTATACAAATGCACGCATAGTAAAAGTCATTATAATGTGACTCAGCCGTGCGAGAGCAAAAGGGCAACGACGTGGACATAAAAATGAAGTGTATAAGAAGAAGTAATGACGGTGCAGGCAGAGCTGAAATAGGCGGTTCCTTTCATGGGCATCCAGCTCTTGGCGTGCCTCAAAGTGTCAGGTCCTCATTCATAATTACAGGCTATTTAGATTTTTAGGTGCAACTTCAGCAAGAACTTGTGCCAAAGCTTTGTTTGATCTGACAGAGACAAATTTTCTTTCTCCTCGGTATTTATAAGGTTTCTGCATTAAATCTAGAATTCCACCAGTTTAAAAACAGAAATGCATCTTTCTGCATATAAATTATGCCTTGGAGCGCATCAATTTATCATTTCTCTTCAAAAGAACGAGTTATTAAATTTGCCGTGTCAGTTTATAGCTGTCAGATAAGGGACTTGTTCGGGGCTGGTTTCAGATGACAATGGCAGTGAATTATCAAGCGTCAGCAACAATGTTACTTCATTACACTTGTGGTTCTCAGCTGGTTGGTCACACCCAGCGAATGCGAAAAATAAATAAAATGGAGGTAAAAGGTCACATATTTTGTTGCTGATGTCAGGCATCTAATCAAACTCCACATGAATTCACCTGCAGATTATATTGATCCTAACGTAGGCATGTTGTGGGACACACTCTCATTCACTAAAATATATGAATACAACGCAGCATAACAGAAAATATAACATGCAAGTTGGCTTTTAACATGATTTGTGGATATTATGTATGTACTGTACATAACATATACATTTTAATTAAAAAGAAAATTATAAATATATATTAAAATAATTAAAATTAAAATTATTTACATAATACTACATAGAAGCCTGCATTTCATTAATATTATTAAATATAATTAAACCATTAAATAAAAACAGGATAAATATAATTATTATATAATAAATAACTTAAAGATTAAAAATAAAAAAATATAAAAGATTATAAAAATATAAATATTATTATTTAAAGAAAATATATAAGATAATTAAAATCCTATATTAAACGTATGTACAATAGAAAAAAATTCCAATCAGAGTCAAAACCTGTTGAAAAGCACTGTATTCCTAAATTACAATACATCCTATGAAGTCATAACTGGAGAGAAGTTGCCTTATTTTAGATATTTGGATCTCGTTTAAAAGCTTTCACAGATGGAAATCATTGTGTTTATGAAAGTGTGTCAATAGTTTTATAATACATCCCAAATCTCATACAACACCTGTAATATTCCTTTACATCTGTCAGTACTAGCGCAAGTAAAATAAAATAGATATCGCATTCAATTACAAGCAGGTTAACACTGATGTAGGAGGTCTAGGTCTTCTTTTGCTGATAACTATAATAAAGAGACTTTCAAACATTACTGGATGCCCACTTGTCCTAGTAAGCAGTGTTGAGGCTGGATGAGAACTATTGTATGAGGATTAATGGAAACCAGATGTTGAGCTTGTGTCCTCAGAATGAATGGCTCTATTGGGAAAGCAGGCAGAGTCTCATGGGACATTCCATACAGCGGCTCAGCCGATTGGTTCGCATTGAAACAACAAGGCCAAGGTGGCGCTGATTTGAAGGAAGGTAGTGTGTGTGTGTGTGTGTGTGTGTGTGTGCTGTGTGTGTGTGTATTTTGGGGGAGAATTTAGTCTTGGATGGCGGAGCCTAAAATAAATCGTTAGGGGCTAAAGGAGGAGCTTAGCTCATCCTCTAGAAGGAAAACAGAAACTTTCGCAAATGACTGACATGCATGATGACTGTGGCGCCAGGCAAGTGCAGACTGCTGCCCACTTTCTGAGGCTTCATGAGGAACGAAGGAGTATCGGGGAGCCAAACTGTTTTTGCACTGATGTCACAGAGCGCTGCAGCATAATTTGCCTTTTTCAGCACATTGTTCTAAAACTCACTTTCTACGTCGGTGTGCCTGAAATCACTGTTACCGCACTGCAGCCAAAGACCTGCTTTTACTGGCCAGAGCTGCAGTGAGAGAAACGAAATCCTGCTGAACTAAATACAAGTACTGGATTAAAAACTCTAACCTAACAAGATCGTTTTTTTGAAAATGAGCTTTCCACGCAGTGTGTAACATGACTCTAAGTAAATGAATACATCCTGCGAAGTTTAAAATCTGAAAGTGCGCCGTGTATAAAGTTGTTGAGTCGACTCTGAATCATTGAAGCGAATCGTTTTTTTAAAACAAGCTTCATGTTGGCGTCTAAATGAGTAATTAAGTATTACCCATCCACTTGCTGCGCTTTTGCATTGGTCTGAGATGAAAATGCAAATTCATTATTTGCCACTAGGTGCCGCTCCTTTAAATGAAATTGACCGTTTAGAAAAATTAATTAATATTTTAAAATTAATAATTTAAGAAGCAAACAAAAAGGTAAAAATAAATGCATATTATAGGAAAACTAAAGTGTTTTACCTTGCATGCATGTAACTTACTAATATTAATTAGTGAACAACAAATTAATACTAAATAGAATATATAAAAAACTAATAAAAATGACTTTTGCAAATTTACTACTAGATAACATTTAAAATGGGCTAAACTTTTTGAAGTTATTAGTTCATTTTGACCTCAAATCTATATATTTACTTTCTAAACAGGATTCAAAGATGATTCAAATACACTTACACTGATGAAAACATATGTTGCATTACTTTTAGAGAGTGAATAGTTTCTCAGAAAAAACTGCCCAATAAGTACAAGCTATATGGAAAGAAATTATACAAAATACCAGACATATAGGTCAATACCATTAATAAATCAGACTAGAGAAAGACTATAACGTCACAGCCTAACTGGGTTTGGAGCCATGGCTCTCTTTATAAATGAGGTGCGGGGCCGTCCAGACACAGAAACTGACCCAGACCCAAAATCTGCCCTCAGACATGACTGATGCACTCACTCCTCCTAATCTGACCTCTCATAAGTTTTTTTTTCTTTTTCAGTCTAAAAGACAAACAAAAATGTTGTGTTCGCAAAGGAGAGAAATCTAGTCTGGCCATAATTTATATAGCTCATAAAACATATGACATTATTAGAGCAGGTTGTGTGCAGCGTTGTCCAGAGTTTCAGCAAGTAGTTTAAAACGCGTGAAGGCTTAACTCCTCCACGGAATGAAAAAAAGTAAGTGTGGCTTTTTCTCGTAATTCTATTTTCTTGAGTACAAGTACTTTTCAAAGTACATATACCTTATAGAATGAAAGTTTTACATCACATGCTCACCAATGGTTTCTCAGCAGTGAATGGGTGCCGTCAGAATACACAGTACACACACACACACATATTAGGTAAACCAAAAGCGTTCATTTTGGATGCGACAGGACTATTAAGAAGGTGTAGGTCCTTGTAAACTAGTAAAACATTTTACTTTTAATAAAAAAGTAAAATGAGAGTCAGAATGAGTCCAAACAGCCGATAAAAACATAATAATCCACACTATTCCAGTCCATCAAAATCTTGCGAAGTTAAAGGATGTGTCCTTATAGCAAGCGAATGTTTTAAAGCATTATTGATGAAGCATTATTATTGATCTTGGTCTTGTGTTTTGGCCAGAAGAGATATCAATTGATAAACTGGAGTGGTGTGGGTTATTGTGATGTTTTTATCAGCTGTTGGGACTCTCATTCTGGCGGCACCCATTCACTGCAGAGGATCTATCGGTGCGTAACACTTCTCCAAATCTGTCCCGATGAAGAAGCAAACTGATCTACATCTTGGATGCCCTAAGGATGCGCAAATGTTCATCTTGAGTGAACTATTTCTTCAATGCGATGCACTACACCTGTCTGAAGCGACTTCCACGCGTTCACTAAATCACGAAACACCAGAGAAAATGGCGATGAAAAGCGTGGAGAAAAGCTCGCCGCAGATGGCATTCGCTCGTTCTTAAAGCGGCTTAACTTTCAAAATACTTTTTGGGCCATTGTATAAGAGAAACAAGCGAAAAAAAAGAAGCATTCAGAGAGGAATTATTCATTTATTTTCGGCTAATCTTGTTGCGTAATCATCCCACATTCTGACAGTTGGCTTTCTGACTCGGCACTCGCGCTAATCTGTTATTCAGGAGAGTCACAATTACACCCCATTGATTAGAAAGATCCGACACTGGAGCGCCTCTTCCTAACCCGCGTCCTGTGCCAGTCCGAGCCCCGCAAGCACAAAAGCCGCGGTCTAAATAGAAACCGCGGCTCCCGGAGCAACAATAGCTGGAAAGAAGGAGTGTGACGGAGCTTTTCCTCTGACAGAGGTGCAGATTGGCCCTGTTTTTGTAAGCACTTCCATCCTGTGAAAGTCCTCGGAACAGAGAAAGACCTCCACCTGCCATGAAAGTCAAAGGCGCTCGGGGCCGACCACCTTTCCAGGAAGGACACTGATATCATTCGGCCAAAGACAAAGTGCAGATCTGATCGGGGATCGGCGGTGGAGAACGGACGCACACAACGCCCTCGCTTTAGGTACAGTCTCGGGCCGGGGCCCTCCTCCTGTTCGGCTGGCGCCAGTACTCAATGGGCCCTGCACTTTGATTATTTGTGTTAACAGTTAATTTAGCACCACAGACACATGTACAAAGCTGCCTTCACTTCCTCATGCATCACTAACAAATGTGACTTTTATGAGTTCTTTTGCACAAAACCAGACACCCCCACTATCCCGAAACACACACACACACACACACACGCACACACACCTCCCGCTCGCTGGCGTCGCTCATAACCCTCTGCCGGCCGACAACTGCCTTTAACGCACATACACAAACACACAGGCTCTGTGCTAATCGCTTCCACATCTTGAGGAGTTATTTCTGGCTCCTCTGTTCCCAGTGTTTGCATTATCAGGGATACATTTCATGTCAGAGCCGAGCTGGGTTAGGAGAGCAAGAAGCCTTCTGATGCTTTTAATCCATGTTTGCTTCCATGCGAGAATAAGGAAGAAACAGTTCAAACAGTTTGCTTGGCATGCTGGAGTTTAGCAACAGAGTGGCTTTTTGTTATCTTCTGGCTGCTGAATCTGGAATAACTGCTCATATTTTTACATTTTTAGACAAAACAAGGATGCTATCGTGCTGTTATAATATCGCTGTCCCACTTTATATTAGGTGGCCTTAACTACCGTGTGCTTACATTTAAATGAATCATTTGGTAATGCACTTATTGTGCACATACATGTTTATAAAATGTACTTATATTTTTAAAGACACCTATATGTAGTTACACCTGTAATTAATTTCTGCAATTACACTCATAATTACACTGTTGTCTTTCCTTAACCTTACCTGTATCCCACCTCAATAGCAGCGAAAGTGTTTTTCAATACAGTATGACCACAATAAGTACATTCTATTTGATTTTTTTCATGATGAAGTAGTTAAGGCCACCTTATATAAAATGTGACTAATGTAGTTTTGACATTAGTAGTTTCGACAAGTCTAAAACTAACAATAAACTACTATTTAAAAAATTTTGTACTGTAAAAAATAAAATATGAGCTGGAAAACGAAAAAAAAAAAAAAAAAAAAAGTTAAGCTAAAATTACTTAAAAAATAAGACAATAAATCAACCAATCAATCAATAAATGTAAACACTACAATACTAAATGGAAAAAAATTAAGAAAATGAATAAAAAATAAACTGATGGAAAAGTTTCAACCGAAAGTGTAATATAACAAACTCTAATAAAAATGATGACATAACAAAAAACTACAAATTTTACTAAATTCAAAGGAAAACGGAAAATAAGAAACAAATGCTAATATTAGTAAAAAAAATGTATTTAAACAATAAAATTCAGTTTAGAATAATACAGTAAATGTAAAACAATAGTAAGATATAATTTACAGTTGAGCGCAAATTAAATGCAAAATCTGAAATATACTGTATATATATATATATATATATATGAAATATATTTAAAACTGCTGCTGACAATGTGTCTTGATTATTAAAACAAACAGTACAGAGTTGAACTAACAACTAGTGATCTGGTCAATGATTTGATTATCAGGTTATGCATGAATTTATAACAATTTGTACCAGCAATTTTCTTGGCCAAATATGTATGTAAGGTCCTGAATGCAATTTGGGCCAGTTTGGATAAACGCTTAAAAATTCATAAACAAAAACATATAAAAGCACAGAGACTGTACATACCTCATGCATGCACGACCGATTATAATCATGCATATGAAATAACTAATTCTTGACAAAGGGGCGAAGAGTGGCGTATAGGTCACTAATCGTGAATTCGGCTGAAATCACGGGTCAAACTATGTTTTAGACAATCGCTGGGCTTATATACGACTCCTAATGGAATAAGTCAGCAAAGCGAGGGTGAAGCGAGCACAAACTGCACGGACACGTCTGGATGTCGCTGTAGTTGGACCCTGACGCTGCTGAGAAAGACCTAACACACCGCACACATGAGCTCATGCCAAAACTATGCTGCGTCTCAAGGCCACAGGAGCCTCTGAAACATCCTGACTTCACTCACGCTCCGTCTCTCGTCTGAGCCGCGACCAGCACCGCCAGAGCGCCATCAAAACCTCAGAGGAAACGCTCTCCTACTTTTCAAAACAGAGAAAACTGAGCATGCTTTCATTAGTCTTCGAGAGTAAACAGACAGATGAGCGATCGATCAAATCTAATGCCGTCAGTGATACATAAAGCCAAGACGCACCAATAAAAGGACGTATTTGGCGACCTGCCATCATTTGAAGGCCCCGTTAGAAAGATTCACCTGTTGTGGATGTTTATGGGGTACAGCTTTCGATCAGCCTTTGCAAGTTTATGCAAATTGGTTGGAAAAACACGAAACAACTTCCCTACAGTTCAGAAGGGTCAGCGATAGTTGCTGAAGGTCGGGGTTAGTTTGCAGATCTTGGGCACGAAAAAAAACTGACTACGATTCCATCCAGTCAGAATATATCAAAAATCGTTGATGTTTTGAGTCGGTTTTACAACACATATTGGTTCAAGGTAGCAAGCAGAACGCAGTATTTAAGGAGGAAAGAAAGTTCATCAAACAAACTTTAAATTATGCCAAAAAGTAGTCTTGTTTTGAGCGAAATATCTAAAAATTCTTAAATCAAGAAGGATTTTCTAGAAGAGAAATACTCATTTTCAGAAAAAAACTAGTCAAGATTAAGTTACTTTTGCTTAGAACAGGTAAAATAATCTTATTTCAACAAGAAAACAAGATTATTTGGCTTGTTCTAAGCAATTGAAATAACCAAGACAATAAACCCGTCTAGAAAATCCTTCTTGATTTAAGAATCTTTCGATATTTTGGCTGAAAACAAGAAAAAATCTAGAAGAGCATGTTTTGTCTAAATATTTTTCATTGGCCAAATGGCTTTACGGATAGATAAAGTGTCACCTGCAGAAATGTATAAAGATCTTTCAATGTATTGCCTGATTAAAGCCGAACACTTCGCTTTTCGAATGCCATTACTTGAATTTCCTGAATCGTTATCAGAAACACAGAGGTCGCAGTTTTGACGGATGGATAAAATACAAACTTGAATGCAATGTCAGTAAAATGTTATTAAACTGGGTAAGTAAGGAAAAATCTCTTCTGAACTCTTCTGCTCCACAAAAACGACTTTAAAAGGAAATGCCAATGTCTTTCATGCAATGCAAATCATTTTTCGAAGTTGCAAATAAAATAAAGATCATTGGAATACGGTCTCTGTCTTTCGACTTGAAATGTCAATTTTGAAAATTTGCATTTTGAATGCTTAGCGTTTTTAATGCGAAAGATTGGTTTTCAATGTAATTCAGTGTAAATGCAGTACACCCGACACTGGTTTATAAACGCAGCAAAACACAAAATCGAGGCTTTCTGGGTTTGGCAGACAAGCGACAAAACAAGACTGAAGTTAAGAAGGCTCTAGCCTCTTAAAGGAAGTGGGATGCATTGAGCGAAGCTCTAACGCTCATGTAAATGGATACGGATCAGGGCTTCACGGGTTGGCAGGTTCATGTCCCTTGTTCTCACTGCCTCCTCTTTCCTTCCCGGTATTGTCCTACATCCTGTGGACGACTTCTGCAGCCTGTGCCACAACAGCACCAACAGGGACCAACTGTCTTTACAGCCAGTCTGTCACCACAACATTTGTCTGTTCGCTCGACCTCTGCAGGTTTACGGCTGTTCCACTGGAGCCTGTGAAGAACGGCCTGTTACCGAGGCACGGACGTCCCTTTCTGGACTCCAGTGCGGTTGAACACAACAATCACCATTCAGGTGTAAACTAAGGAAACTTAAAAATACAAGCATCGTAAGGCACCGATTTTAACGGAACACAAGGTGCCAGAAGGTGCACACTACGGCAAGGATTGATGCAAGCGTTTTCTTGTTCAGGTCGACTACTGTCATGATTGGTTTCAAGGGAATCTTATTGTGCAATAAAGTTAAAAAGTAGTGCTGTCAAGCGATTAATCGCAATTAATCGCATCCAAAATAAATATTTTGTTTATGTACACAGTACACACACACATATATTAGGTGAACCAAAACGTTTATTTTGGATGCGACAGGACTATTAAGAAGGTGTAGATCCTTGTAAACAACAAGTAAAATAATAATAAAAAAAAAAAAATTAATAAAAAGTAAAAGCAATAAATTGTGCATAATTGCATGCAACTAACCCTCAGCCAAACCTAACTTAACCATAGTACAAGTTAGTAGAAGTAGTTAATATTATTCAATCCTTAAATTACAAGCTAATTAATTGCTTAATTAGGATATTATATATATATATATATATATATATATATATATATATATATATATATATATATATATATATATATATATATTGCTAATAAATTTTGAAATAATTACAAGAATGTCATCAAGTAACCTTAAATCAATGGAATTTTGATGTAGAAAGACTAAAATAGATTTCAATGTAATATGTAACATATTTCAGGTTTTCTTGTTTATTATTTACAACTCTGACCTACAGTAAAAGTCAATGTTGTTTGCTTCCCAAAGGTTTTTAAAAGCGTCCTTTCGGAACAACATGAAGGTGACATAAAGATTCATTTCTGGTCGATTTATCACTTTAAAGTTCATTCAAATATTTAGTTAGTAAGCTGATCAAAAACATATTCCCTTTAAAGGCGCAATCAAGTTCTTCAAAATATCTTGGGTCCAGTGTTTGGCTCCCAACGCTCCTAAAGAAAACCTGCATTTGCGTTCTACCTAAAGTCGATCATACGAGCCTGGAACAACATCAATGATTGCTTAGTTTACTCTGAATAAACACTTGCTCAGTAACAGCGCATTATTCAAAACACCCCGCGGCCTTCGGTTTCCCAGAGTTTTTCCAAACGTCTTTCTTTTTGCGTCAAAACGACACGACGGCGATTAAACGACGACAGAGAAAGAGCGCGCGACGGGGTCGTTACCCCGACGACTCTAACGCGTCGCGACGGCGCGCGCTTCCCGCTCCCGACGAAAGCGCGCCTCCGACTTTTATCGAAAGCGTTTCGAATTGAGTTGACGCGCCGGTGCATTTGTCCGTCACGGCTCGCAAAAGACAAACTGCTGATATCGACACCGAAAACGTTTCGTACAGAGATTTACGGACCCTCTTCGCTTTAAAAGGCCCTGTGTGCGAACAAACCGTAAGCAGCCGAGTCCGACTCGACATACGCAGCTCCACAAAATACATGGCACCAGATTTGAGGTTTCGAAAGAGACGTTAACAGCAATTCTACTGGCGACAAGTGCTATTACCGATGGCACCGGCGCAGAGGCGGATTACAGCCTGCAGGGCCAGAGAGAGCGGCGCTTTGCGGCCGTACATCTGGGATTGCGTTTAAGTCTCCTTAAACCCAGCGCGCAAGAAGCCAAAACGCTTTTAATTCAAGAGCAATTAAGTGGATCAGAGCCCCGTTCCCACCCCTTCCTCGCTCCGTTTTCACCCTTGTTTTATTAGCCATTTCCTCTCTTCCAGCGGCGGCGCGAACGCTCACTTTTCCCTCTAAAAAAAACAAAAGCACACTTTCTAACGCTTGCATTACATAAACACGCGCAGACAAACACACAGGAAGACCACCGGGACGAGGAGGACCGGGAGAACCGAAGACGGGGGCTGCGGCGCTCTGAGCCGGCTGTGTTGCTCCATTTATGGGCGGTAATTAAAAACATCCAGCGGTAATTTAATAGCGCTCACAAGCCAGAGACACAAAGTCTGCTGGCTTTGCCCTCTGAATAAATAACTTGGAATGGGATCCGTATACAGCTTATTTGTTCTTCTTTTTCTCCTCGGCGCGGATATATATTTTCTTTGCCGTGTTGCGTTTACCGAAAAGACAAACTTCAGGATAACGGCAATTCGTCATAACTTTATAGGCTAATAACTACATCATGCGACGCTAAGAGACTAATTCATTCACATCAAGATGGTCTGCATTGTGCAAATGCATACAAAAATACACAGTCGTACTAATTTGGTATATATTTGTTATAAAAGTGTGTGTATATGCATATATTTTTATTTTACTTTTGTTTTTGAAGTGTGTGTGCATAAACACACTAAAAATAAATTAAAAATAAATAAATAATAAAAAAATATATATATATATATATAGAGAGAGAGAGAGTGTGTGTGTTTATATATATATATATATATATATATATATATATATATATATATATATATATATATATATAGAGTGTGTTTATGTTTATGTGTTTTTATATAATTTTATTATATAAAAAATACTCAATTGCACACTAACCAACCACCCACACGCATGTATATATTTAAAATGTTCTGTTTTATATATATAAATAGATTTTATATATTAAATATATATTGTAAACAAAATCTTTTATTTTGTCTGTGTATATATATATATATATATATATATATATATATATATATATATCTTACACACTACCTAAATTATGTCAGATTCAAAAATTTACATATGTGTGTGTATATATATATATAATACACAACGCATTTTTTATGTAGTATCATGCCATTAAATATTGCAAAATGTGTTGATTTCTAGAAATTTATTTTAAGCATTGTTCTGTCCCCAACTAGGTAAACATTCATTTGAACAATGCTACCAACTTTAGACCGCACCGCTTTATTATTCTTATATAAGCCTCGCGCCTGCGGCACTGTATTGATTACATTGTGACATCACAGTCTTGATGTCATGGTTTAGTTTGCAGCTCGGCAGAGCATCGAGTAAACACACATCAGACTGTCTCCAGCAGATATTTACAATTGCATCTCATCAGTCAGGAGTGAGAACAGGCGACAGAAAAAAAGCACACATGATTTCAATCTGCCAGAGGTTCTCACACTCACAAAAGAGCAGCCATGCATATGAGCAACTCTGAGCAGACTTTTGACACTGTACAAGTTCCCTTGCTGTCGGTTTGGCTCTGAACGATGCTTTACAGTAACTTTCATTAAGCTATTAAACCGTTATAATGCTAAAAAGTTATGTCAATGTGCACGAATATGAAAAACTACTTTACTAACTACATAAATTAAATTACTTTTTCTTTTTTAGAGTCAATGTGTATTTTAAAATAGATAAAACATACATACATATATCATATATATACATATATACATATATATACATATATATATATATATATATATATACATATATATATATATATATATACATATATATATATATATATATACATACATATATATATATATATATACATACATATATATATATATATATATACATATATATATATATACATATATATATACATATATATATACATATATATATATATATATATATATATATATATATATATATATATATATATATATATATACATATATATATATATACATACATATATATATATGTATATATATATATATATATATATACATACATATATATATACATATATATATATATACATATATATATATATACATATATATATATATATATATATACATACATATATATATATATACATACATATATATATATATACATATATATATATATATATATATATATATATATACATATATATATATATATATATATATATATATATATATATATATATATATATATATATACATACATATATATATATATATATATATACATATATATATATATACATACATATATATATATATATATACATATATATATATATATATATATATATATATATATATATATATATACATACATATATATATATATATATATATATATATATATATATATATATATATATATATATATATATATATATATATATATATATATATATATATACATATATATATATATATATATACATATATATATATATATATATACATATATATATATATACATATATATATATATATATATATATATACATATATACATATATATATATATATATATATATATATATATATATATATATATATATATATATATATATATATATATATATATATATATATATATATATATAAACAATGCATTAATGCAAAAATAATGCACTAAATAAAATTATATTATCATGCTTTTAGACATTTAAGGTATTCCAAAGTGTTCTCTCTTTTACATTTAAAAGAAGTTGTGCCACACTAGCTTGCACCAATGAAAATGAATTATTCAGGCACATGACTTCTTGGTCGCACTTGCCATGCAAGCTTAATGACATAGCATTTCAGTTAACATCTGACAGACATAAGGTTCTTTCTTTAATAAGGGACTTTTCCTCCCTCAGTAGCAGTTAATTCAGGATGAAAGGTCCCCTTGGACAGAGACAAACCGCTTACAAGTGTCGAGGATAATGCTCCAATTATACACAGCCCGAGACACAAAGACACCATAACATGGCCAAGAGCGACCGCTCCGGTTCCCGCTCTGTCGTCGGCTTTCCCTTTGGCAAGGTCAATAAAGCATGTCTTTTTTGGAAACATAAAAATAACGCATCGCTGCAGCACCGGGGCCGCGGACGCAAAGTCGCGGCAGCGCGCTCTAGCGGCGGAAGAAGACACTGCGCGCCCGGAAGCTCCCGGGGAACTAGACGCGGATGAACGAAGCTCGTGGCTGTGCGTGCAGCGCCTCCTTGCGACACGCTTGAAAGCCAAAGCTCCGGTTTGATCGTTGTAATTCCTGCAGGGTGTTCGCACTGATCAAGGTTACGATGTGACAGCTTTTTTTTCCCCCCACCAACCTTGGTCCGTGCAGGAAAGGATCAAAGAACACAAACGCGTTTCGCTGATCTTGAAAGGCAGATCAATAAAAGGCGAGATTAAAATGCACCAGGAGCTTTCCCCAAACACATAATTCACATCTGAAGAGAGTTTAAGCACAGAGAAGGAGCGCTCGGGGGATTGCACTGCACTCTCTGTAGATGTCACTTTTATTGCCGAGACATCTATAATAGCCTTTATTAGACATTGCTCATCAACCACAGCGGCAAACGGCACAAAATAAAAGTCATCTTCACCTTGAAAATATTTTCTTTTGGTTTTGTAAACACGAGGTTAAATCACATCTGATTAAAACGTACTGATTTTGCATAATTTAAAAAAAAAATCCTAGTCAAAAACGACTGACCTACAAAAGCTGCTTATGAATTTTATTATTATTGAATTCGAGTTTTTATAAACTTATTTGCAACGCATCAACATAAGCGACATCTGCACTGGAGTGCTGCAGAAGCTATTCTCAGAACTTCCCTCTTTGAGGCATTTTGATTTTGCAATTGTCTCGAGGTCAGAAGTCACTTTTGACGGCCAGAAAGCGTCCAAATTAATTAAATGTCTCCATTTTGAAGTTTTGGAATTTCCTTTTCAGCAGATAGTTTTGGTGAACCAGTTGAACGCATCTAATTCAGCGGCATTTGGGCATTTTTTAATGTGGTTTTAAAACTACAACAGCATGTCGCCAGGCTTGTGATTTGAGTTAAGAGAAAGAACATCTTAGGTTCTACAATTTTCCAGCCAAATCTGTAGAACAGAGCTCTAACAGGAGCCCTTAGTGGAAACAAAATCAATGTTTAACGGATAGGGAATACAAAACGGATGAGAGGCAGTGTATCCACTGACAGACAGGTCTCTTCTGTAATGTCAAGGAAAGATCAAAGGCCTAAAACCATGAGGGTGAGACAGCATTTTCAGAGAAACACGGCAATAAACAAGAAAAATAAAATGTTTTGTTTAAAGATTGCACAAAAAAAAGATCATAAAACTAAAAAAAATCTCTTATTCACACACTTGTGTTGTTAAAAACCCATACAACTTTATATACTCTTTAAAACAAGATATTAATTTTTAGATATATTAGGATAAAAACTTAAAGACGATGCAAAAAGGTAATAAAGGCATCATAATGAATGCATAAGTTGAAGTGTTTATTGAAAGTCTTGTGAAGAACCACAGTTGCTTAGTTTGATCAACAGATTTCATTTAGACTTAATTTTTTAATTTATAGGGTTAACCTTAAGGGTTTGGAATGATGACTAAACAGTTATTTTTGAGTTAACTAAAAGGGTTAACTTTGCTGACTCAAAACAAGTCGAAAGTCGACTACAAATGCAATCGCAAATGTAGCTAGATGTACATTTAATTAGACAACACACAAAAATACACAAAAAACAAATGCCCTAAGAACTTGTCACTGGTGTATTACCCTCAAAAATACACCTTTGTACTTTAATATATAAAGCACTTTTTCCAAAAAGTCAATATAAAGAATTGTATTTTTTTGTAGCTTAAAAGTACATACAAGATAAAATATATAGGCATATTTCTGATGGCACTAACCTAAATCTGGTGTAGCTGACGTGTATATATCTATCTATAATCTATCTATCTACACACACACACACACACATATATATTTCCAGAAATGCACCAAGAGCCCTGTAAAAAATAACCAGAGTAAAAAACCAAGTGTGTTCCACAATGTTTGTTTTATTATTCTGAACATAGCCCCGGTGTCACAAATTCAACTTAACTTGATTATATGTCTTTAAAAAAAAAAAAAAAAAAAAAAAAAACTGAACAGGAGGAAAAAAAAAAAAAAAAAAAAAAAAAAAAAAAGTTTCTTAGATGCATTACAGGGTGATTCATCTGTGGCTCTGAAAATGTCGAGACCGTAAGAAAACTGCCACTACATATTAATTTGCGCAATAACTGCCTATTAGTTTCCTCTAATGAATACTTCAATAAAAAGGTCATAGCCAACCGAAGCGTAAATGAAAACAGCACAACAAACCCCCACCATTCACTGGAATTACAATTTAATTCAATGATTAACTTCAAGTAGAGTACCTAAGGATTATAACAGTGCTTCTAATGTTATAATTACTGAAGTACTAGTCGGTGGTGTAATGAAAGCTACATAACAGCATGCCGTCGCAGTTACAGGTGGAGTCATAAAGCACTGTGGTTAAGCAAGGGCAAGTGTACAGCAAATCCTTACCATTGACACAATCGGTGATTCCTACTGAAAACACCCTACCTCAAACTCACATCCCAGCCATTTTCACAGTACGACAGTGTGGGAAATCTTATGCAACGAGCGATTTAAATGGTACTGATCACAACACACACACACACACTTATGTTCAGTTACACCGCGGTGATATGAGATCGATGTGAGCGTTAACCGGTAGGATCGATGTAGAAAATAAATCTATCACTGTAAAAATAAGGCTGTGTCATTTAAGCGAGTCGGACGCTCTCTGGATCCGGTCCCTGAATGGCAAGGGTTTGCTGTTTTATTCGTACAGTAACATCTCAGCGTATTTCTGCGGCGTGTGATGGACTCGTATACAAACTGAGTCTGACAGCAGGTTGGAGAGGCGTATTTTAATGCACCCGACAGGTCCTCGCGCACGGGTTTTGATTTCAGAACAGAACAGAGCATCCGCTTACAACGCGCTGAAACACACTGCGATCGTGTCAAACACAGACATTAAAAATAAAAACGAAACAAGAGAAAGTTCAGAACCGCTCCCATCCCTTTCGCGATATTACTAGTAGACTACAGGCACGCTTTTAGGACCCTTAACGTTATTGTCAGTGAGGGGTTCAGATACACACACAAAAAAAAGTTCAGTTAACTTACAATTTACTCAGCTGCTTTTTACTTTTTTTTCTCTCTTTTTTTCTGTTTTATAAGCATGCCGTTGTATATGCATCCTAATTTTTTTTTTGTGTTTTTTTTTTTTTTTGATGTTTTGGTGTCCCGTTACTTTAACTTAAAATGAAGAGATCTGCATAAACCTCACCTAGCATGCCTTCTTTCTGTGTCTATGCTGACTGGATTCAGCTCATCGTCATAAAGCTCGTGGTCGATGTAAATGTTACTGGAAGAGAGAGAGATTTGTGCACTCGTAACTTTAAAACAGAATTGAACATAGTGCCACACAATATAGGCGTTGCCTTTCTTTGTTTCTCAAGCTAAACTATTAGAAATGTCCAATCGTGCTCCCGCAGAGGAGGCTGTTTGAGCGTGGAGTGAGCGATATTGGTTTTTTTTTTTTTTCTTTTCTGATGATTTACAAGACATTTCTAAGAGAGTAAGGTTTAAGACAGAGGTCATAACAATCATTTACAATTAATTGCTGTATGTCTGTCCTTCCGGTGGTTGAGGAAGCTTCATATTCTCTTTGGACATCATAAGACGCCTTAGCTCTTGAAGAACGACTTTAATGCTATATGAGTTTTGCCATTTTGCTAGAATTGGTATGCTACGTGCATCCACCTGAAACAAAAGAAGAGACAGAGAGACAGGGAGGGGGGCATGCTGAAATGAGTTACATGATTTCAGTAACAGCCTCACATGTCTTTAAACACACGCAAGAGTCCTCCAGAACTGAGCTATATTAAATCAAGAATGTGCACGATTTATTAAACTAATATTTTGGATAAATTCGTAATACAATTTCAAGTCATTCCTTAAAATCAAAGGGAAGAAATTGCGGGTGTAGTTACATACAGATTGTAATATTTTAACCCACATGATGTATTTAAAAAAAAAAATTGATTTGTTGTTCCTGATCAAAAACGGTTAGCCTTTTGAAAATAAACTGCATTATACTAATCACCAAACCTATTATTAATTTTTTTGTTAAGCGAGAGGTACGTGCATTCAGTTATTCCTGTGCAAAGCCACTCAATTTTAGTCCAAGGAATAACATTATCTAGCATTTTAGGAAGAAAAATCCATCACACCACGAGGGTTAAAAGTACAGTCAGAAGACTTAAACATTGTACTTGTTGGTTGGAAACTCATTATTATATTGGTAACACATAATCAAAATCTCATTTGGCTAAAAACAAAAAACTGCCACCCCAGCTGAAAAGCACCAGTTTTACAGTTCTGTTTTCAAACTAGCTTGATTCACTCACAAAAGTGGTGTTTTACTCCAAGCGTGATCTCTGCATAAAAACTGAGGGATGAGTCAAAACCACTTTCTATGCTAATCAAATTATGCCGGCGAAACGGCTAAACTCGAACCTGGAACTCGCCGATGTGATTTTCTCGTTGACGCGTGCCAACTAGCTAAACGGCACAAAAACGGTAACAGCCTAAACTACAAAAGTCAATTAAAGTCATCATCATAAAAGCATCCTGTGATATCAACTAGACCTCAAATTTCCAGACGATGGGGCTTTATAATCGTTACTGCAGAGTTTAGGGTAAGAGGTGTCATTTATCTAGTGACAAAAAACAAGAAACCGAATCTTTATTTGCGCACGGCGTGACAGTTCTCCGTCTGAACTTGGGGTAAGATGTCACTGCACCATGTTTTTGAGAAGTCAAATTACAAAAGCTTCCTTCTCGTTTTAGTCGAAGGCAGAGATTCTTATGCACAATTAGCTGTATTACACCTTAACTTGACTAAAAGAGGCACAGCTTACCGCATTTCCCGCTGTTTGCTTTCTCCAATTAGCTTAAAAAAAAGTCTAGGATTTAGTTAATCTTAAGCAAACAGCAAAAAAAATTCTAAATCCGACTATTTCAACCAACCATTAAGAAAACAGACACAAGTGAGGATTTAACGATATAACAACCCTCTGTAAAGTAATAAAGCGTTTAATTTACTACGGCCCCTTTTGTATTTTGCATCCAGCTGAATCTCGTTAGATGCGTTTGACATTCGTTATCGTTTCTGCTTAGGCAGAGAGAAAAGCGTCCCTCCTCTGCGGTACGGATGTGACTCGAGCGCCTCTGTTCTGCATCGCTATGAAAAACTGCAACGTCACACATTTCTAACAGTTCGCAGCTAAATCATCTCACACACAAAAAAAAAGATGATTCAACTTACCATCCCATTGGAATTGTTTATTCCATTCATGCTAATTTTTGTTACAAATCTAACAGTCGGTGGTACTTCGGGATATTTAGGTCCGCACTCCACTTTCAGGCTGTATATCCTGTTTTCGTAATTAGTCTGAGAAATGAGAAAAAAAAGTCAAAGATTAAAGCCGAAATGACAAGTGGAACATGAAAGTGAGAGGATAATGAACATCAATTCATCAAAGAGAACAGACCTACGCATCTAAAAAAAAACAACTAAAAAAATCCCAAAAAACATAGTATTCTTTATGCTAACAAAGAAAAATAATAGACTACAGATGGAAACACACTTAACTCAAAAGTAACTCATCTTTACAGAATAAAATGTACAGGAACAGACTTCGCCAATTTATTCCAAAAGTCTAAGAAGCACAAAATGAGAAAGTATAAAACTACAACTTCCAACGGATCGATTGCTTTTTAATCCAATTTAGAAACGAGTCGCTTAAGGCTTGAACATACCGCCGCAACTAAAATATGGAAATAACTATAACTTCTACTGCACCTGCAAAAATGCGTAACTCGTCCTCAGTAGCTCTCAGTATGTTGATTTCGAATACAAATATAAAATCGAAAAACTTTCTCAAGAAGCAAGATGATTTAAGTCGTCGTCGTCGTCTCAGAAACAGATCAAAATCAAAGTGAGTTTGAACGAAGCAAAGTGAAAACAAGTATCTGTTCATGTTTTATGCATGAACTTAATCTTGTTTAATTTCTCAGAAAACAAGACTTTTTTTTCAAATTTTATTTTTAGATATCATTTTGCATCTCAAGCAAATGGCAGAGAATTTAGGGATATTTAGATATTTCTATTATATTTGCATTTCTGCAGTGAATGCAAGATTAAACGGTAGAAGTTTATGAATGTACTTTTTTGGAAGGGCAAACTAAAGCGCATGACCTGCAGAGAACCTGTCATTTTTTCATTAAAATGGCGTGTAAAAAGAAAGGATTTTACCGATATTATCTATACACAATTTTTTTGGCTAGCTGAATGTTTTGAATGCTCAAGAAAACCGAACCACTTCTGTTTAGCAAACAACTAGGTTAAAAGCTCTCTGAAAAACAAACCAACTAAAAGGTAGAATTATCTTGGCCTGTAGATCAGCACTATTATTACGGACAGCCTAACGAAGAAAAAATGTGAAGGTAATTTTTCACCCGAATTCAAACTAAGAAAGCTGATTAATTACATTAAAGAGTCAACTTTAGCACCGTTCATATCATTTGCATATTAAATGCGATTTCAAGCGTCTTTGCTCCCAAAATTTACTCCAAAAAAATCCCATCCTGCCTGGAAACAATGAATTCAGCTTTATTGCAAACAGTAGGGCTTATCTGAATTCATTGCAAACATAAAATAGTCATAGTCTTTATGCAAATAATAATTTGAATAATTTGGGGCTGAAATATGACCTAGGTTTCATGGAAGGTTTCAATTTACCCATTAAGCAAATAAAACAAATCCTAATATATGCTAAAAACCTTTGGGTGATTATTTCCAGACCAATATATATATATATCATAAATCACTGAAGGAAGTTTGTGCCGCATTACTGCTTTAATAGCATGTATCTTTATCTTTGGTCTACATCACCAGCAGTGTGTCACGCTGAATGACATGACAAGGCTTCCAGCCGTGCTATCAAAACAGCCCGAACGCCACAAAGCATTTCTTAACACATCACGTGAAGGATGTGTCACCGTCTTCTCATGAGTCATCAGTTCTGTCACTTAACTGCTACATTAAACTTTTAAACAGCAGACGTACTCGCGCAGGTCCGATGATCATGCCCGTCCACCGTGTGAGAGTCATATCCTCGTCATCCTCCAGACCCCAGCTCACTGTCCCATCACCGACACCCTTCTGTCCTTCCTCCAGCTCTTCCAACAAACGAAAATTACGAGGGACTTTAACTCCTGCAAGAATACAAAAAAAAAAACGATCCATTTCTGTAAAGAGCCGGTCAGTTTGACATGTCGGAATTAAAACGAGATGAAGCGTAACAATTTTTGCTTCGATATTACGCGTGCAGTTTTTATTAAGCGACTTCATGGAATATTTACGATCTTAAATTAATTTGTCCCACCGCAAGACTACGTAAGCGAAAAGCAAAAGGACCAAAAGTTGATTCAAAATGATTGGGACACCATAAAAAAATACACTTTTCCCTCTCCTTATACATTTATGATTTAAATTGCCACACCATTTGATCAATGAATTCACATTATTAAATATTTAACATCAAAACAGAACTAGAAAAATATACTTTATATAGTTATTTATTTATTTTCACGACCCTTCCCTGGAAATGCGAATGATCAAAACTCAATTTAATTTTCCAGTTTTACAATAACAGAGCAAATAAGCAGATTTAAACTGAAATACAGGAACTCTTAATTCTTATCAGTATCACCTAATTTCATAACGACCACAAGCATTTAATTTAACGTGAACGCAACATCTGTTTAAATCTTTTCCTATTATTTGAGATACAGTTTAAATGCTTCGTTTAAACGTTACTTCACATGAAACCAACACAAGTTACTCTATTGTAATTGCGAAGGGAAAAAAAAGTAAGGTACAACTTCACAAGTAATTTAATAAAACCTAGCCAAGAGAATAAATTATAAAATGTAGGAATCCGTAATATTTAAGCGCACGCAATCTGTACAACTTTAAACATGAAACGTTGGTAATCTGTGCATTTCAACACCGAGTATCACTAAGTGTTTTCACAGATACTCCAGGGTTGAGAAAGTTGAAGGACAAGATTCGCAAGTTCAGGTGAGCGTCTAAAAGAAGGACTGAATAATTTAGGAAATGACACCCGTGTTGCTCTATCAGGGTTTCTGGCTTCCTCAAAATCTCAAGCCTGAACAACTCAACATATTTCTGATCAAAGATTGGCCTTTGATTGCATTATGTAAACATTTCATAACAAAACGCAAACACACGCACTCCTAACAATTCGTATATCCGATCATAGATAAGCAAATGTCCAAATGTAATAATCTGTAGACCGTTTCGCACATATAGCCTATAAACTCTTATTTGATCTGAACATGGGTTGCGCGGTCTAGCGCCGTGCTGTAATTCGCATTAAACATTCACAATGAATTTCTTAAAATGGTTTAATCTTTATCGGGTTTGAAAGTCTCCACGAGTTCACATGTATGAATCAAATCCTCACGAACTCTAAACGTCATGCATTTCTGTTATGAAATAGCGTTGCACTAAAACGAGTGTTGTTATGCAGCTATGTATCCGTATTGCACGACCTCAACGCACTTCTCCAAAGACTATTATCTTTCAATAGTTTAAATGATATTATGAGGAAGTAACAACCTCATCGGGTGCTATTAAGACAGACAAACAGCAGTTAAAGGCCCGTTTGTCATGACACTGAACGGAGCCAGCAGCAGCACGCGTCAATGCTCCGCCTCGCCTCATATTTGCACCGAAACACCCGCCCAACTGCAATACAGCATTTAATCCATGCCTCACTGCTATATAAGTGCACAATTACATCTGAAGCGTCTCTATAATATCGATTAGCCGTTAACAAAAAATAAACGCGATGCTATTTTTAAACTAAAGATCTATCCGAGGGCCGTTAGCTCCATGCTAACACACACACACACAGTTCAAACTGCACACAGATCTGTTAGGCGAAGCAAATTAAGGGGTTTGATAACGGTAAACCTCTGGGATAGTCTCTATCGGGTCGCGAGGCACTGACTCGGCGCTTCTGCTGTTAAATTACGGGCGCGGAGGACCGCGAGGATTGAGGAGATTGTGAGACAAACCTGAGGAGGCCGCCATCTTCTTCTGCCCGAATCCAAAAGCGTACGAAAGCGTGACGTCGACGCGTCATGTGACTAATGACGCACAGCGCTGGAGGAAGCGAAGGAGGGGCGTGGCTCCACTGCAAAATTATTAATGTTTTTTTTTATGTATGTATTTTTTTACTCTTGAGCTTGACGATAATTTCTTCTTTAGAAGATGCAATTCAAGGACGACGTAAATACGTTTTAGGCGATGCAGTTAAAACATTGGCAATTTTTTTTACTTTGTTCTCAATTTCACTTTTTAGCCCCAATGTAGTACACTTAATAAAAACACATCATATAAGACATTATCCTTTAATAAACAACTTTTTAGTGAGAAATCACCACATCAGAGAGCTTTAGCAAATATTGACGTTTCTCAGTCTACTTTAATAAAATTACCCGTTATATAAAAATGGTGTTTCCTCTACTGTTCTGTATTTTTTTTGTTCTATTGCGCAAGTATTCACTTAATACATCAGAAGCTCTAGTTCCTGTGAGACCATACATTTCCAGCAAATGTTTTTATATACACATTTGTCCCACTTGTTTGTTCTTGCACCTTGTTTAAATCATCCTCTGAAGTTTTAACCAGCACCTTGTGATTGATTCAGATCAGCAAATAGATGCTTTTCATGTTTATGTAAATGTCAGCTATACACGGTCAAAGCCTTCTTCTTGAACAACAAAATATTTATTGCAACCAGAAATTGTCCATACATATCACTATTAACAATACGGCTCTGCAGAAACAGAACAGGATAAAGCAAGTAAGGAAAGAGGAAGCGGCGGTGAGGCGTGGAGAGCGTTCACAGAAGCCGAACGGTCTTTCCTGTGACGGTCAGATAATCTTCATCGGCGAGTGCTCTGAGGGCCTCGTCAAACATGTCCTTTGTGATGGCCTGAAAACAGCAAGAGAACGTTTGAGTTAAGATTGGGCTTCAGGCTTGTAGTTCACATAAATTCAAAACATGCATGTAGTTTATGCATTATTAAAGTGCTTCGAGGAAAACGCACCGCTTCTGACTGGCCACGGAGATCATCAAACAGCTGCTGGTACTTCATGGCTGGCGTTTTTCCCTTTGATTGGATGAGTTTCTTCAGAGCCTGGGCCACTTCCTCTTTACGCTCACGAGCTGTAGCACTCATCCCTGTCCAGAAACAACCAAAACCCTCAGATTCTCTTCACTCTCTTCACACAAACAACATCCACAGGTACTAGTTAAGGTTAAAGAGATAAGTTTGTAAAGTCGTAACAAAAAAAACGAACAATAAATAAAAGTACTGAATATACTTTAAATTACACCGATTACTACGTTCATTTAAGATACGTTTTTTTTGAGAGGTCTGTGCAACCATTCATATTTTCATAACCATCTGCATACGCCATTGGTACTAGTTAAAAATCATTTGTGTATTTTATATAAGAATAACATTACAACTTAGTTTTTTTCATTTAAAAATATAACAATTTTAAATATTTGAGAAATTTATGATTATGAAAAAGTCAAACTGAATACTGTAGTTTTATATATATATATATATATATATATATATATTTTTTTTATATATATATATTTTTTTAATTGCATTTTATTAAAAATACAATTCATATTTTAGAAACAACCCTCAATTACTAATAAATGCAATTGAAATTAAGTGTAACATTTTACAAAAATCTTTCCTCCATCATTGTTGTTTTAATACTTTTCTTTTGATATATTCTATATATCTATATCTATACATCATCTATATCTATACATCTATATATCTATATCTATATATCTATACATATATATATATATATATATATATATATATATATATATATATATATATATATATATATATATATATATATGTGTGTGTGTGTGTATGTACTATATAATGTATATGTACGTACTATACAAAGTTTCAGTATATATTTTAAAAATATTTACACACAAAAACTTGTACTCTGGATGCGATTAACTGCTTGGTAGCACTACTCTAAAGCCTACCTGTGGTGAGGATGGATATATCCACGAATCCTGTTCTGGGATCAGTAGCAGACTGTTTCAGGGCTTCTCTGTGCAGTCTCTTGGCCTCCTCCACGTCGATGGACTCCACCTTGTTTGAGAAACGTACTTTAGCGTGAGCTTCAGCCAGTCTGATGAGAGACTCCAGCTGACGGGGGTACGCAGACACCATCCCTCTGCCGCTGCCGATCTTACGCATGTCTACATAGGCCTGCAAGGGACAAAATTACAATTCATTTCATATTGTAAACGCGTTATAAATCATACTACAGGAACACTGATATATACTGCTTATATACCTCAATAAGGGCCTGACTAGCTTCCTCGCTGAGTCTGGGATGCACAGACGTCCGAGCGAAAGCAATGTAGTCCTTCAACACGGCCATGTCCAGATACTCCTCTTCAATCTGCTCCTCACTCTGATAATACAGAGACACGAGGTGATGAGCGAGACGCCTGTCATACGCCTCATCCTGAGGGTCCAGCATCAGGAAGATCAAATCAAACCTAAGAACAAAATAAAAAAATAACAGAAATGTTCAACTAAAAATCAAAAAGTATTTTAACATTTGGATGTTAACACTTTTAAACCAAACTGACATCATTAAAGTCAAAATTGACCCCATTTACTGTCTGCAATAAGCCTCTCTAGGTTTAGTGTACACCTCATCAATTTTATTATTTTAATATAAATTTCCTCCTGTTCTGAGAGGACTTTATTGCTAACACTACCAAAAAAAAAAAAAAGGATTAAATCGATCAAAAGTGACAGTAAAAAAAAATGCTGTTCTTTTGAACTGTTCAAAGAATCCTGAAATACAAATTAAGCAGCACAATGGCTTTTGGTATATTTTTATTCTGGTATCAATGTGAGAGAGAGAGAGAGAGAGAGAGAGAGAGAGACAGAGAGAGAAACAGAGAGAGAGAGAGAGAGAGAGAGAGAGAGAGAGAGAGAGAGAGAGAGAGAGAGAGAGAGAGAGACAGAGAGAGAGAGAGAGAGAGAGACAGAGAGAGAGAGAGAGAGAGAGAGAGAGAGAGAGAGAGAGAGAGAGAGAGAGAGAGAGAGAGAGAGAGAGAGACAGAGAGACAGAGAGAGAGACAGAGAGAGAGAGAGAGAGAGAGAGAGACAGAGAGAGAGAGAGAGAGAGAGAGAGAGAGACAGAGACAGAGAGAGAGACAGAGAGAGAGAGAGAGAGAGAGAGAGAGAGACAGAGAGAGAGAGAGAGACAGAGAGAAACAGAGAGAGAGAGAGAGAGACAGAGACAGACCTTAAAAAAAAAAAAAAAAATAACCTGACTGATATTATGATATAGTGCTAATTTAGCATTGTAAGACGTTATCAAAAAAGACAAAAATAATATTAAATAAATATTAATCACGATTGACAGCACTCACTTGTGTATAAGCATGTTTCTCTTAAATATATACACAAATATATACACATGCATATCTATTTTTAATTTTACATTTTAATTTTTAAGTTTCAGTAATTTTGTGGAGTGTTTGTGATTTGTATTCTTGTTTTCATGTCTTATTTATTCATCCTGTATCAGGTTTAGTCATTTAAATGAGAAGTTTTGTGTCTGCAATTAGCTTGGCAAGCGTTTAATATTTAAGCAGCGAATGTAACATTTTGCTGCTGCCACACAGATCTAATGCAAAATAAATTGTGCTAGTTTAACATCCTTTCCCACTTTTCCGTGAGAAACCCATCACATCATGGATGTTGAGCGTGTCGTCTCATACCTGGACAGAAGTGTGTGAGGCAGCTGGATGTTTTCTATGGTGGTCTTCTTGGGGTTCCACTGGGACTCCACCGGATTGGCTGCGGCGAGGATGGACGTCCGAGCATTAAGCTGGCAGATGATTCCAGCCTACGACACGCAAACAACCTGCATTAATCACCAGTCCCTCCGACCAATCGCTCATCACAGTGACCGCCCTCACCTTAGCAATAGACAGCGTTTGCTGCTCCATGACCTCGTGCAGCACGGAGCGCGTGCTGTCGCTCATCTTATCGAACTCGTCGATGCAGCAGATGCCGTTGTCGCTCAGCACGAGCGCTCCGTCTGCAGAACCAGCTGTCGGGTTTCCGGGTCCTTCATCACGTATGCTGTGAGACCCACAGCGCTGGATCCTTTCCCAGACGTGTACTGGCCGCGAGGAACCAGGTTAAACACGTACTGAAGCAGCTGGGATTTACTGGTACCCGGATCGCCGCAAAGCAGGATGTTGACCTCGGCTCTGAAGTTTCCTCGGCCCGTCTGAGTGAAGTCCTTGCGGGTCCCGCCAAATAACTGCAACAGGATGCCCTGAAAGGGAAGAGAAAAAAAAAGCATTCTGTTAACCAGCGATGGGGTTATTTTAAATCAAACAAATTACTTGTTAATGTTACAGACAATAAACTGTAGCGTTGCTATAATTTATTAAAGGCCGTGTAATGCACCTGTATTTAACGTACCATAAGCTTGTGTGAAGGTGTTATATGTAATATATCGTTGACATGACCTCAATATTTTTTGGTGACGCAATATATTGCCCATTATATTTCTATATAAACTTTCTATAAAGACTTTGTCTTTTGCAGCTTCTCGTACATAATGTGTCATGAGGCGCTAGTTAAAATGGTTTAAAAGCATACAAAATATGATATGGCCTTGTTTAGGGATCTGTGCATTTGTGAATACAATATTGTGTTTTTCAGCAAAAGTGTAAAAAAAAAAAAAAAAAAAAAAAAATTGCATTTGTCTTTTTTCTACTTCTAAGAAAAAGTGTATTTACCATTTATCCAAGTTTTTTTTAGGGTATCTAATATTTTGATAGCTTCCATGATATGGAAATACCTAAATATTTTTAAGAATTAAATGTTTGTCGTCAATTGAAAGTGTGTGGATCTTTTTGCAAATATTACGCAGTTATATTACAATTATATATTCAGTGGCATAAAATGGTCTTAAAACGACCATAATATTGCTAAATGCTGTAAAATAAATAAAATACTACTTTGATTCTATTCCCAAGGTGTTAGTAAAACGTTTATATTTACAATATCACATTGAATTAGGTGTCTCTGACACTGTCCCACAGACACATGAAAATAGTGTAGATGTGTATAATGTTTTGTAATAAATGTATTCTATTTAGTGTTATTTGACCTAAATAGTTACTGCCTGTAATTAGTTACTTTTATAATGATGCAGGTCAGTTACTAACTCAGTTACTTGTGGGAAGTATATGGTATACTATAACTATATACTATAACTACTTGTTTTTTTAATCATCATGCCCAACGCTGCTAAAACTCACATTCTGTGAATTGCATTTGCTCCAAGAAAAACACGACTTAAAAGTTCAACCAAAAATTAAAACGATGCCGTTTTACTCACCTTTGAAGCACGTGTGACTTTCTTCTTTCAGACAAATCTAATTGGAGTTAAACAACGTCCTGGCACTTCTAAGCTCTATGATCGCGTGCGGCTGGTGTTTCCCTTTAACGGTCCAAAACACGTTAAAAATAAAGTGCGAACAAACATAATAAAACAGGCCTGACAGAGCGTTTTAGAAGATGAAGAAAAGATAAATATCTGTATTTCAAATGTAATTTTTGACTTTAACGTCTTCAGAAGAGTAAACGACAAACAACTGTTCGGGTCTGGACAGTTTCTAATATAACTCGTCTGAAAGAAGAAAGCCACACAGGATGCTTTGAAGGCGAGCAAATCACAGCTTCATTTGAATTTTTGGGTGAACAGACACTTCAAGCAGAAAGCGCAAGCCATTTAAAACTCACCTTCTTGATGTCCTCGTGTTCGTAGATGCTGGGCGCCAGCGCGGAGGACAAGCGCTCGTAGACGTCTGGTTTAGCCGCTAGTTCTTTGAGCACCGCCACCCGTTCTTTGGTGAAGAGTTTCTGCTCGCCGTCCTCATCCAGTCCGTGAAGACGCTTCTCATCCGTCTTCCTGAAGTGGATGGCGTCGATGTGGGTCTTGTACACAGACTTCACCTGGCTCTGTCGTGGGTTCAGACGCATGGGGGCGGCTCTGTAAATGCCTGATGAGAATAACAGACATGCTGGTCAGAATTTCACAATACCAGTTATACTATAATACATTTAAAAAAAACAGTTTGAACAATATCAAAGCTTTGATTATAGTATATATAGCATAACAAAATTACAATAACAAATACTAGAATATTACTAACATTATGTATTATTATTACTTATGATATAAGTATTTTTTAACTAAGGTAAAATATATTAAATGACACTACAATAATGGCCAAAAAGTAAAAATAAGATATACAATATATATTATATATTTAATGCATATTAATAATAATTTATAACCTACAAAAATACAATATTTAAAATATATACAATAATTAACATTAAATAAAATTGCACAACACAATATTCTACAATTTATAATAGAAAAACCAATGAATTTTGACCAATTTTTTTTAATGTAATCTTAGTTTGAAGTTTCTATAGAAAAGTACTCTTTATTAAAAATTCAAGTACAAAAAAAAGACTCCAATATTTCATGTTTCTGCTATTATATATGCTATGTATCCACTATTCCATAACTTTGAGGAAGCTACAACACAGGCATTGTTCGGAAAATAAAGAAAGGGGAAGGACCAAAACAGGATTGGCTATTATATAAAGCCACATAAAGTCTCAATGACAACAGATCGTACCAGTGATGTTTACTCTGTCTCCAGGTTGCACTTTGTCAACCAAGTCATTGTGTGCATAGATGACTGTGGTGTGTGGCGTCTGACCCGCCGGCATATCCTCTGGAGACTCCTGCAGTTTTATCTGTCAGGACAAAAAGACAGACACAAAAAAAAAAAAAAAAAAAAAAAAAAAAAAGATTGTAAAAATAAATACATTCAATAAAAAAAAGAAAATATTTAAAAAAAAAGAAATAAATTAAAAGAGAATGCAAAAAAATAAATAAAATAAAATAAATAAAAACAACAATAATAATAAAGAAATGTTAAAAAAGAAAAAATAAGAATAATACTTTAAAATATAAACAAATTTAAATAACCCACCATCTGTTTGTCAGAGAACACCGAGCGGTTATGCACCAGCGCCATGCTGTGGGTGGTGTTGCAGTTGCGGCAGACGGCAGGTTCAGCGATGCGTCCGCGGTCCACCTCCACACGCGTGTTAAACGCACACACCTGACAGCGGAAGAACGCCTCCTGCATCTCGGGGATCAGCTGAGACGTGCGGATCACCATCCCACTGATAGTGATGAGCTGGTCGATGTCTGAAAGAGACGAGTCGATGTGACGGCTGCAGACACGTATCGGTGAGCAGCGCGCGGTCCTGATGCTCACCTTCAGGGTTGAGCGCACGCATGTTTCTGGTTTTCAGGGCGCTGTAGGGGCGCACTTGAATCTGGTGCTCCAACACGGAGTCTGGGAAACGATCGAAGAAGAGCTCGTTGACGGCCATATCGAAAGTGGGGATGACTTCCTGCGAGGAGAAAAGCGAGACTTTCAATAACGCTTTAAAGTGAAAACCATTCATTTGATTAAAAAAAAACTAAAATTGGGAAATATCAATTTTTTTCAGTCACATGATCCTTCAGAAATCACTCCTATATAGTGATTTTTTAGATCCAACAGAATTTCTCTCTTTACGCTTTCACATCTTTTTAACAAAATAGTGAAAAGTAATTATTTAAAAACTATGGGTAGGAAGGAGAAGTTGTTTATTATTGCTAGGCTCCTCGCTCTCACCTGAGGATAACAGATCAGCTGACGGTAGAGATCAGCATCAAACGTCTGAACATGACTGCAGTTCACATTCAGCACCGGCTCTCCAACAACACTGATCTGAAACACACACACACACACACAAAGCAGCGACGTTATTAAACAAGAACTGGATATTAAGGCTTCTGCATGGCTAAACATGCGCTCAT
The DNA here is from genome assembly GCF_018831695.1 of Puntigrus tetrazona. Classification (NCBI taxonomy): domain Eukaryota; kingdom Metazoa; phylum Chordata; class Actinopteri; order Cypriniformes; family Cyprinidae; genus Puntigrus; species Puntigrus tetrazona. Next base: position 369,078 of record NC_056722.1, on the reverse strand, counting down.
GCCTTTCTAGTCAGCGCTGCACTTCTCACCTCGTCCAGTTTCTGCATATAAAGCGGCTCATTCAGGTCCAGACCAGCGTTCTCCTCCTCCCTGGAGTTGGGGTCTGTGAACTGCTGGAGGAAGCGCTGCAAAAAGAACACCGTGGATTTTTAATTAATGATCATTTTGTCACGGAAGACCAGCTTTGTGTGTAGAGACCGCAATCACACCTGAAACTTCTCCTTGCAGGTTCCCACGTTGACATCCGTCCCCCAGATCACCAGTCTCTGTCCTGCACCCTGCTGCTCGCTGCTGCCGCCACCGCTCCAGGCGTCTCCAGACGGCTGAAAGGCGAAAGATTGGAAACATTTTATTATTAATAAATTCGGTCAATGTACTATTAATTAATCCACCATATACACACACACACACATATATATATATATATATATATATATATATATATATATATATATATATATATATATATATATATATATATATATATATATATATATATATATATATACATATGTATACACACAGATACATATATATATATATATATATATATATATATATATATATATATATATATATATACACACACATATGTATACACACATATACATATATATATATATATATATATGTGTGTGTATATATATGTGTATACATACATTTTATAATGTACTTCAGTACTGAGGTGCAGATACTTGCCCCTTGAAATAAGTAATATAGCAGAAAATGCACTTAAATAATGCTGCTATTTTCAATTAGTGTACATAGAATCCCTTGCTATATGCACTTAGTCTAAATAGCACCTATGCTAAAAAAAAAAAAAAAATCTATTTTCACTTAGTGTAAATAGCAGATCACCAAAAAATTGCCACTTCCAAAACAAATAGTCGTAAAAATATACATTGAAATATTTTCACAGTACATACATACTGTATACATAAAGAGTCAAAACGCAAAGATTAAATTTTTTTCAAAACGGAAACTTTGGCTCACCGGTTCCGAGTGCATGTCGACCTGCGGAGCTTTCCGGACCGATCCCAGGTCGGCCCGCTGGCGCGCCGGGGTCCCGCGTATGCCGCTGCGGGGCGTCCCTTCCACCCTGGAGCTGGGGGTGCCGTACATCAGAGGGGAGCTCGCGTCGATCTCGCTCTGCAGGACTGGAGGAAACACACATCTCGATGTTCAAAGCAGCTGCATAAACGATACGATACGATACGATTCGATTCAGTGCGAGTAAGATGCACGGGCCGCACCAGAGCGCGGGGCCACAGGGCTGGAGAACAGAGAGGTGTCGTGAGCGGCCGGGTCCATGGCCGGAGACGTGGGCATGGGCTGAAGCTCTGTGGAAGTGTCGTGGGCCCTCGACCGCTGGGACGGGGGGGAGAGAGGGTCCTCGCTCGCGGCTGCGGACACACACAGAAACCCTTCGCATGTCAAAAAACATGGATGGATTAGAAAAAGAAAAAAGAAATACGTGCAACTCACGGGTTGGGGGGTCTCTCTTACGGCTTGATGGTGAAGACATCTTGACTCAAAACTGAAAGGTTGAGTCTTAAAATGAGTGAACTGGAAGCAAAATTAAATTTCATATTACAAAACAATAAATATTATTCACTACATTAACAGGTTACATTTATATTAGGCTTGAAATTGTGTATTACTAACAACATATTACGAAATAATTAAATAGTGCACTAATACAACTATTTCAGCATATATCAAACTTCATTCCTCATTTATCACACATTAATAACTCACGACTTAAGTTGTTGTAACGTTTCAAAATAATGTTATATTATAAAAGTTACTGTTATATTATGACATTAGGACTATTTTTTCCAGAATGAAAGAAATTACGGCAATGCATCACTAAACACTCATTAGTAAACATATCTAGCTAAAAGCAACCGGAAGAATGTGTTTAGTTTGGCAAAATGAGGTGAATGCTTGTATGAAGAGGCCCAGAGAATACAATAACTGTCTGTCCAGATAACAACATTTCTTAACAAACTCTAATTAGTTTATCTAATTTGAAAACATTTGAAAATAATAAATTGAGTTTTATTATGAAGTTAGCATGGACGTGCAGTAGCTTTGAGTTTGGTATCGGGAATGAGGATGGACGCATGCTGCATCAGTCACAACAATGAAAAACATAACCTTTTAACTAGAATACAGAACAACTAATATTTTCAACTACAACGCACTACGTAAAGGTCCGACTGACCACGATCAGTTTTTTAGGCTACCGTGACTGCGTTTCCTTTCAAATACAATTAGTTTATAAAAAAATACAACACTCACCGTGCGCACTGCTTCCCTGCCGAAGTGAACGGTGGCGCGAAACTGCCCGTGACGTAAATTTCGCGGGGAAATTTTGACCAACCAACAACAAGCTCCTCGCCATCAGTCGAGAGGGGAGACGTGAGACGCGTATGTGCTTAAATCATATAAAACTCGCCATTTCTCAGATCAAGCCATTAAATTGCAATTAATTATACTTAAAATTACAATAAACCCTTCTCCAAACGCTCTTAATGGAAGCCTGACGATTTTACGACGGGTGACAAAAACGAATCCCATCAGCTGTTTGGTATCGCCCGAAGTTTTCGCGGGAAAGCACACCAGCGCGGAATAAACAGAGGCGATCCCCCTGACATCCACTAGATGTCCGTGTGGACAAAATGAAGAGCCATAAAACAACCGAGCCATCATCAGAAAACTCTGAATGACATTTTGGCCCCATTAATGAGCATTATTTACCGACGCAAGCATAAGACGGGGAAATAAAACACATTTTAGTTTGCATTGCTTATATGTAACACTAACAACAAATAGCATCCTTGCTTTAATTTGACTCTCGTTTATACCCTGTATTGAATTTGTACGTTTAGTGTGCTTCTCAAACACACGGATGTAAATAGATAGTGGATAATAAATATAGTAATGTAGGCTATATATCCGACTGCACAATAAACAGTCAGTTACTACTAATAATACAAAATAATAACGGTAATGAAAATAATTATAGTAATAATAATAATAATAATGAATCAATATATTTGTTTTAGTATATTAATTAGCTCTTTTTCTACTCATATATAGCCTATGCATCTAAATATGCCTTAAAATCCGACAAAATAATAATAATAAAAAACTTCAACAACGTTAAATACGAACGAAATAAACTTACGTCTAATGTGTTTATTCAAATTTATTTATTCAAATTTATTTGTTAATTTTCACTCACTCATCCTTCTTTCCGCACACCAAGCATTCAACTTGAGGTAATAATAACACTAAATAAATAACCAAAACTTGATTGTTGTTGTAGTTATTATTATTATTATTAATGCAAGAGAAAGTCCATAATGATTATATAATATATAACAATAAACGCGAACGAACCAGCCTTTCTTTCCCATTTAAATCAACCCTATTTTTTATGATTATTAATGCGTGTATAAATGGCGCATTAAATGAACTTTCTCTCGCTGCTGGGTTGTTTCACGCATGCACACGCATTCAAACGCGTCCTCGCGTCCTACAGCGTGAAGTTCTGACAGGCTGTTCTTAAAAGTTGCTGGTAGGCGTTCATGCACACCCGAGTCTCCTCAAATAGGAGCACAGGCGGAACATGTGACCGACTCTGGACATTCACTGGCTTCTGGAAGGGGGCGGCGAAGCCGTGACGCAAGCCGAGAGCTCGTACTTAATGCACGAGGACGGCACAGCCTCGATAGACAAGCTACGAGGACTTTAACACCTGCCCGAGAGACAGCCAGGCTTTTGGAGATACGCGCTCGGTTGCGCGAGACAGTCTTGCGGTTGCGCGTGAAAAGTTGCGCTTTTTGAGGACCGCCGAAGGGATCCGCTAATTGAGATTGAGTTTGAGTTTCGCTGCGTCCATGTCTGACATATACAACCTGGACTCGCAGTGCGTAACGCCACCATGCAACATGAGCTGGGCCATGGAGCCCGCCAACTTCTATGACAATAAGGTCATGCCGGGGGATGTCAAATCCGGGGGAGAGCATGGCATGTCCGAGGACAACAACAACAATAACAGCAGCAGCAGCATGATGGAGCTCAGCAACGCGCCTGCCATCTACGACGATGAGAGCGCCATCGACTTCAGCGCCTACATCGAGTCCATGTCCACGGTCCCTCTGGAGATCTGCAACGACGAGCTCTTTGCAGACTTGTTCAACAACACCGTGAAGCAAGAAAAGCCAGACCTTTACCTGCCGAGCGCTTTTGCGCAGAAGAGCGCGGAGAGGCTGCAGCACCACAAGGGCGCGTTTTGCGCACCGATCAAGAAGGAGGCGGACTGGAGCGACAGCGAGATGTCCTCTTCCTTGCCATCTCAGATCGAGTGCGCGCAGACGGCGGTGAGCCTCATGCACACGGGCCAGCCGACACCCCCCACCACACCCGAGCCGGAGCCCGTCACCCACAGGAGGATGGGAAAGGAGAAGGGCAAGAAGTCGGTCGACAGGCACAGTCCGGAGTATCGGCAGCGGCGCGAGAGGAACAACATCGCCGTGCGTAAAAGCAGGGACAAGGCGAAGCAGCGCAACTTGGAGATGCAGCAGAAGATGATCGAGCTGAGCGCCGAGAACGAGCGCCTGCACAAAACCATCGATCAGCTGACTAGAGAACTCAGCAGCCTCAGAAACTTCTTCAAACACATGCCGGACGCTTCGTTTGGGATCGGCGCGCGCGCGGCTGTTGACAGCCGGTGACGCACGTCGGGGGAAAGAGCGAGCGCTCCCCAAAAACCTTGCCAAAAACATACCTCAGTGAACTTGAATGACTGTGTTCTTCTGTAGCAGACGTGCGTTAAGTTACACATCGGATGATGGACTTTGGCACCGCGCGGGTGTCGTCGTGATTATTTTTGTGAATGTTTTTGTATTCTAAATTATTACAGAAAAACTTCATATATGTTTTTATGGTACCTGTTTTATAATTCCCAAAAACTTCGTATTAATGCCAGAGCATGTTTCAAATTGTACAGTGTGTACAAATGTATAATAAAACGACGTGATATTTTCAAAAAAGATCCATGTGAACTCGCATGTGTGCAGGGGAAGGGGGCGTGGTCCGAGGGGGCGTGGTCTGCAGAAAGGTGTAGCTGTCAATCAGCTCGACTGGATCGCGACTACGGAGATTTTTTTTTTACTTAAAAGTCAGGCGGGTTGCAAGAAACAGCAGTTTCAGTTTTAAAAGTTAACCAGAGCGAGTTTTAGGTAAATTCAGAAGATGCTGGTTTCGCTTTTAAATAAGGGCTACGTGTATTTCAAAACAAAGCTTAAAAGTTTAAGACAAATTCGTGCAGCTTTTAAGAAAGAAAAACAATGGTCTCCGCATGCGACTACAAAAGGAGAAGCACTTGATCCTAGTTTACAGGCGTTGCAGATTCATTTCAGTGGCTTAAATGAATAATAATAATGAAACATAATATTCATAGGACATATTAGTTTTTATTGCTGTTGTTTACGCATTGAAAATTATGAATAAAGTCAATAGTTTGAACACTAGCTATTAGAGACTAATACTGATTCATCATGAAAACAACTTGATCAGTTATTTGGTGGCATAAATCTTTTATTTATAGCGAACGCATGCGCTCAGCGGTCATAGAGAGCAACAACGTACAAATAATTGAACTTAAACAGCACCGTAATGCAGACGCTATCATTTGATTGACATCACAAAGATCAGCTGATGCTGGGCATCCCATGAGCATCTTTCATGCTAATATCATTAGTTCTGGTTTTCTTAACAGTCGCACTCCAGTTATTCCAGAACTATACACTTTTTTGGTTCAATTCACATACGTCTGCAACCAAGGCAAGACTAGCGTTGACTAATTGTTGTTATTAAACCACGACACGAACAGATAAGCGCGCTAGTCAGCGCAGGTCACACTCCTCCAAACCCATCCAGGCGCTGGGACCTCCGTCGACCACGTGGACCAAGACGCAGAGAGGACCGATCTCCGACCCAAGCACATTTTCCACACCGTAACCCTGTCAGAAAACAACAAGCAGACACTTAGCTGTGCGTTAAAAACAGAAATGGCCGACGCTTTCACACGGATAGGAGAAAAACTTACCTCAGCGCAGCTTGATGAGTTTAAAAGAGATCGAATGGTCTTTTGCTGCAACTGGAACACATGAACGCATCAGTACCGTCGTCCGATTCATACGATGTGGCGGGTTATGAAAAAACTGTATGAAACATTAACATAACTCACAGACAACCCTGGAAATCATTTTAGACTCTGAAGGCCTTAGGAAATCAACCCTGTCTGACCTCGTCTAATCAAGCATCTTGAGACATTTTCGCTTGACAGCATTAGGCAAAATAATGTTACAGGCTTCTTTTGCAGTTAAAACTTAAAGCGTTATGAAAATGGCTTAGTATTAAGTATTTTATTAATGTACACTTAATACCGAGAGATTTTGCGCTTAAGAAACAAGTCAAAATAACAATAAAAGACCAAAATAGCACAAAAACTAAGACTAAGACTAGCGTTGATTATTTTTTTTGATAAACATTACATTGAGTTTATTTAAGATCAGAACATATAAACTTTCCATTTCATGCCTCATCGTTTTACTCAGTGGTCACAAACTTTTTTTCTGGTTCTCTTGGTGAAGCTCTTTTCTGATAACGTATCGGAGATATCTTGTTAAATCTGTTCCATAATATGTGACCCTCCACTTTCGCTGACATTTCCAGGAAATCGAACAGAAAAAGAAGATAAACGCTAGATGAAAAACATGCCTTTCTGCACGAGTGATAAAATCATGCTATAGCTTCACTTTCTTGAGTGTTTATGATCGTCATTTTAATGTCATGTGAGATGCAGATACCGATGTCTTGGGGTTTGTTTTCAAGAAAGAAAAATTAAAAGAAAAGAAACACAAAACCTGAAGGTCTATGTCGTGCTCTAGGTCCTATATATCAGCCCGAAATATATATTTTCTTTTAATAGGATTTTATGATGATAAATATGACATGATAATGTGAAAAACAAAAAATCATAATATCATCATGTGCAAAATAAGTACTAAAAATGTGTAGTGGTGCCAAACTAGACTAATTCTCATTACTAACTAGTTGCTTATTAGTACTTAAAAAGCACATATCTGCATGACCATATCCTACATAAGTAATCCTATCTGATACCTAAACTTAACAACTACATTACTGATTATTAATAAGTAGCAAATTGAGTAATAGTCGTAGTTAATAGTCTGGATTTTAAAATAACATTTAAATGAATGCAAATTACGTAAACTGTAAATGTTTTTTATATCATAAAAACGCTGTACTTTGCCTTATTTCTTATAGTAGGTGTGCTGTAATTTGTTATTTTTTTACAAAATAGACTATTTTAACAGCAGTCAAAAGCTAATGTCATAAATTAAGGCTAATTACTGTATAAATTATGTATATATTATACTATTTGCTTTATGCTTTTTCTGTAAACCTGGACCTGATTTTTCTGTAACGGTAATGAAAACCTGATATGATTCAAATCAAATGTTAATTATTTAAACCGTAAAGTATTCACATAGCACAAAAACGCCTGCTGTACTGAGTTTAACTTAAAATCAGGATCTGATGACAAAAATGGCCTAATAATGCCATTCAAAAAAAGCCTGCTGTGCCGCATTTATTTTATTAAAAATCAACCGATTGGTCTATAACAGCTTAATTAAAAAAAATAAAAAAATCAAAGCAGGTTGGAGGTTATATAAGCTGTGCCACATTTAAATCATTTTATAAAAAAAAAAAGATGTATATTTTTTGATCTGCTTTATAATAAGAATAGTCAAATATCGAACAGCAGGCAATTATTTTTACATATATATGACTGCAACGTGTTTTTGCTGACAGTGGAATATCGAACAGCAGCTAAAAGCGCCTCACCTTGATTTTGACGTGCAGCGGCTCAGTGAAGAGCAGCTCAGAAACACCTCCAGCTGCATCTTCGTGGTGGGTTCATCCATCACCGCTCCACACGCTAAGCAGACGAATCCTCTCCTAGAAACCAGCACACAGACACACACGCGACTTTTCTAGCTGTTTGTCAAGTGTTTGTTGTGTCTTTTTCGGTTTGAGGGCTCAAAGGCACCGTGATTCATCACTTCAGCTTTATTCTTACACAAGAACGTGAAAACAGTTTAGCCATGTGGTGGGTTGTGATTAAACACAACGAAATGGAATACATAATGGTCAACAATTTTGTTGACATTTTGTTTCATGCGTTCTTGTGGCCAGCATCATATTCTACCGCTTTAATTATAGGAACGTCTGTTTTGAAGGTGACGGGCAACAGCGCTTCACTTCAACAATCGGACACATTTCTAGATCCTCTGCGGTGAATGGGTGCCGTCAGAACGAGAGCCCATGCGGCTGATAAAAGCATAAAAGTAATCCACACCACTCCCGAGACATCAATTAGCATCTTGTGAAGCGAAAAGCTGCAAAAATGCATCACTTAAACAGTCGTCTTCAGCTTAAGCGGCCATAATTCATAAAAGCGCTTTCCCCAGTGTTGTCCTCGCACGTTAAAACATAACATATTTGTTCAGAACTGTTTTGGACGGTTTCTGCTTGCATGCGGTGCTTGGTCTCTGCCTGTTTCTATCCCGACTCGACTTTTTCCAACAAAAGCAGCTATATTACAGACAGATGGCTCATTTAAGCTGGAAGCAAGGGTTTGAAGTTAAAACGTCAGATTGATTGATTTGTTTGTTTTAAACATGCAGCTTTTCACCTCATAAAATGTTAGCTGATGTACCGGAGCGGTATGGATTACTGTGATGTTTTTATCGGCTGTTTGCGGCACCCGTTCACTGCAGAGCATCCATCGGTGAGTGACGTAACGCTGAATTTCTCCAAATCTGTTCCCTTAATGAAAAACCCTTCTAGACGGCCCAAGGGCGAGGAAATCTTCAGTGTGTGAACACTTCCTCCGAGTCTGTTTTTGTGGCCTCGAGAAGAAAATAAAATGCCACAAACACGTCCCCTATAAAGCACTCAATTTTCCGACTTGCCTCTTAATAAAGAAAGCATTCGGGGCTCAATAAACACTTCATTTTACAAGATGAATGCGCAGCTGTGATGCTTCTTTAATAAGGTCTGTAGGCATTAGTTCTCTAGAACCGACGTTAATCTGTCAGACCTTCCTTAACACAGATGCTGTAGGGTTTCTGGTCTGGTTGGGACTTAGAACCGGTCCGGGTGAACTCTGGACTTACTGTTGTTCTCGAGTCTCTAAGCGGCAGCTCTCACACCGGCTACAGGTGGGCCAGGAGAAGGCTGTGCTTTCATCCACTGCTACAACCACCCCTGCACATGAACATAAGAATCAAAATCATTTCATTCACACGCTTTACTCCAATCCCTTAAACCTAGTAACCATCCCACGCACACTCTTAAAAGATTCAAAAACGGGTTTGTTGCAGTGACGTCGCAGAAGAATCCATTTCAGTTCACTTTCTCAGTAAATAAAAAAACTATTGAAGGTTCTTTATGGAACCACAGATTTATTTTTCAGAATGTAGTGTTTGGTGATTAGTTTCATGACTGTTATTTGTGTAGGTGAGCTCATCGCTGCTATTTATACCCTTCTGAACTGACCTACTACTGAGAAACGAATTATGAAATATTATACAAATAAATTATCGACACATAATCTATGACTTTGTTTGCTCAGACATCTGCCGAGAGCTTTAAATTTAGGCTCTGCACGGACATTTAGTAACAGCGTAAAAGCAGCAAAACGCAGCGAACAAACACACATCTGTGTTACATAATAGACAGCAGGCAGAGTGATAAGACCCCTGCGTGAACCTCTGCTCTCTGGAGGATCCTCCGGCACGCAGCCAGAAGCTGAAGTTGCTGACCACTGCAGAAGATAATTTGTGCTTGTTACACTTTCGAGTCAGATGATTTGTCTTATCTTCAGGGTGAAACGGCCATGGAGTTTCAAAGTCTAACATGCAGTGTCAAATATCGCGTTTCTGTGCCCTAATTGAACACGGAACGAACTAAACATAATGTCTGCACGAAACCTGAGCGTGCGCGATGAAAATCAAAGAATAACATGACATAATAGAATCTGTATTTATCGCTTGATGTCCTGGGACATCCAGAGGGATTTCAGCTCCAATAACTTCCATTCAGTAGTTTTGAACATTTCCATCAAACAGATTTATCTAAATCTGCAATGCATTATGAAAACATGTGCAGGGCATATCTCACCCCCAAAATTAGTAGAGAAAAAGTGAAGAAAAAAAAAAAATTTCTGAAAGAAAATAATGCATTTTCAAGCATATATCAATATTTTGCTCTTTTTGGAATTAATTAATAATGTATTATTATTTTAATAAATACTACCCGGATATACATAAACACCTAACATTATAATAATAAAAAAAGTATATATATATATATATATATATATATATATATATATATATATATATATATATATATATATATATATATATATATATATATATATCAATTAAATCAATTACAAAAAAAAAAAAAGCTATTTAAAAAAAGTTCAAAATAAGCATTTTCCAGAATATTAAATAAAAATTCTCTAAAAATATTAAAGATGTTCATTATTCAATGAGAAATCCAATGGTAGATTTTCTGGTAAAGCTAAAGTATTCAATTTCTGTACTACAACATCATTTTTGCTAAATCAATGTATTAAAATTAAATGTTTATTAATTTGTTAATTTAAAAAAAGATTATACATGACAGAAATTTTAACAGCTACGAACTGCTCGTATGTGACATAGGCCTATGTGTTTAATCAATTAATATGTCTGATGGTCTCTTCCTGTCTAACTGGACAGCGCTCTGTCAAAAACAAATGGGAAATATAAGACTGTTTTCTATTTTCTGAATGATACAATTTTAAGAATTGTGGTATTACTGATGACATTTAAAAAGCAATGAAATAACTCTATTTAAAACAATTTATCCTAAGAAACTGGTTAATATCCGTGAATCGGGAAACAACACAGAGAGATGGCATCACTTTGCATGAGCTAAAATAATATAACAAGATAACGAACAGAACACTTTGTAACAAAATGTGACTTTTAAATCTCAAAAGCAGGCAAGTAGACGACTTCAACATGTGGGAGAAAGATCTTTAAGGAGGAAAAGCAAATAACAAACCACAAGAAGGTCCCTAACAAAGCATCAAGAACAAAGCCTGAGCCAACAAGCAACTGGTTTCGTTTAAATGGCCAAACATGCTGTACCCCCCTGAGATCTGGTTCGTACTAACTTCGAAAACAAGGGCGGCTGTGTGGGAATATACCAACCTGTGACAGTGCAGAGAGAGTATGGGAGGGTTTCTGGACCCAGGTGGTCCAGTATGATGGGCCGTGGTAAGGAGAAGGACGGGACCTTTGGTTCCAGTTGGATCACCGTCTGTTCCCAGCAGAATATCTGAGCTGGTTTATGAAAAGAGCAGTAGCTTAATGTCACGGAATGTTCTTCTGTCATGGCTCTGAGAAATTACAACACTAAGATTAATGTTGGAAACCTCTAAATCTCAAAATAGTTCAGGGATGAAGAAGCAACCACAGAGACTTTCAGCTTGAATGGCTTCTATTCAGTACTGTTGAACTTTTCCTTAAAAACAGAATTTTTAATGCATTTTAAAATATAAAATTATATGTTCTAACTTAGGGTTAATAATATAATTATTTTCACATAAAATGCACTATAATACCGTATAATCAGTGTATTTAGTATTATTGGCATACTATGATAGTTTGAATCTGTTTTTTTATTTTATTTATTTTTTTATTTATTTTACTTAATGTTTGAACTAAAACTAGTATGTTTTTAAATTAATTTTTGTTGTATAGATTGTATTTTGTATTACTGTTTTTGTAGATCTCATTATACCGAATTAAAATGAGAAATTTTAAAAAGAATTTAGATTTTTAATTTGAAGTAAAATTTGTTTCATGGTTTTAATTTTTAATTTGTTTAACTGAAAATATAAGGTTATGTGTGTGTGTGTGTGTGTGTGTGAATATATATATATATATATATATATATATATATATATATATATATATATATATATATATATATAGTTTCTATCTTTTGCTTTTATTTCATAATCTTTGTGTGATTATCAAATATCAGTTTCCAAGCATTCATTTTGCCATTAATTGTAATAATACCTTGATACTTTTGCTTTCACATGAAGAAACTGAGAAGGACTAAATCCAGAAGAACTGTTGCAACATCTCCAAGACACTTAGTACCAGGTAGTTCTTGGCCTCCACGCCATGCCATGCATTGTCCCTTATACCCATTGTATATGAAATATATAAAAACTGGCTTTACAATTACGATTTGCAAAGAGGCACCAGTTACCAGAGGCTCTGTTAATTATAATACTTCAGAATTGCTACCATTATGATAGGCAGAACTAGTAATTAGCAAGTCCTACGAAATGCACAGTGTCAGTATAAAAAGCTGCGTATGAGACAATACATCAGACAGCTGAAATACCATTCTCCTTCACGGCGTCTCTGAACATCAGCACAGGTTGTGTGTGCAGGGCGTCCAGGACCTGTGTGACTGAGCTCTGGATCAGGCAGGACGGCCTCAGACACATGGCTACGGTTCTTCTGTTCCCGTCTGTGTCTGGCTCCCTTTGGAGACTGGGATCTGTCACAAACAGCAGCATCTCTCTCTCTCCCCTGCATTTGAGCTCTGCAAGACCAAGATGCACGTGGAAATTAGTCAAACTTATTAAATAAATGATCACGTAATGACTTAGCATTGAAACATGCCTTTTAATTTATAATAAAGTATTCTCTTTTAGATATGGAGACAAAAATATTATGTAGAAGTTATTAAATTAAATTATTATAATATTTCAATAAAAAAAAAAAAAAAAAAAAAAAATATATATATATATATATATATATATATATATTAGGTAATACTATGTTACACTTCTCAATTTTGGGACATAATACATAAAAAGCTCCTCAAATTTCTGCAGAAAAATATAAAAATTTATTTTTGTATTTTCTTTTAAATAGTTTTAATATATATTATATCACCTGTACATTATCATATCATATCATATCATATTTAAATGAGAGGACACTGGCCTTTCCTAGATTGTTTTATAATTAATGTATAAGCAAATTTGGGGGAAACCATTGGTGTTTATCAAACCTAGGTCTGAATACACAAGGCTAAATAAAACTAATAGTTTTGCCTCATTTACAAAGACATGAATCTGTCATCATCAGAGGAAAAATGCTTTAGGGGCAGTTTCCCAGACAGCCTGTTCCTTCATACACCTACGCAGATGTGCAATGTCAATAGCAAACCAAATAGAGAGAATCAAAACAAAACAAAAAAGGTTAATCTACTATGCACACGAGCGTGTATGCGTGACCCTTAACCTCTTACAAATAAATCCCAGGTTATCAAAGTCCAAAGTCTGAGGGGTTCGCTAGATCAGTCACGCAGATCGTCAATAGATGATGTCACTTATGGTAAGCTTGCGTCAAAGCTTTCCGAAAGCTTTTTCAAACGTGTACAGTTTGAAAGCAACCCTGAGGGATGAAGATTTGGCAAATGTGCTGGGAAAACAGCTACGATGGGTTCTCAAGAAGACAATCTACAGGCAAAGCTAGGGTCTATCCTGCACTCCTTAAACCAGGTGTGCCAAGGTATCCCGCAAAGAAAAAGACAGCTATGATGAAAAATGATCTGATTTATGCATTTGTTGGTAAAAGTAGGTCAACAAAACATTACCAGTAATTGTTTATGAAGCACGGCAGCCCGGAAGCTGCAACGACACACGGATTCATCCTAAAAACAAGGAAAGCACGATTGGTAAACCATTTGTACATTAAAAGAAAATTATTTCATGGTTTGCAGACCACTGTTGGAATTATTAAGACAATTAAATAAACATTTTCATTCACAAAAAAAAGGTGAAATCAAACAAAATGTAAATATCAGATGAAAAACATAAAAGCGATTTCAGGCTAGAAGAGACGGACACCAGCGCGTAAGTCTATTATACCTATTGCTGTGTGTTGTTCAAATTATTTCTTGCTGTTTGGAGAGAATATTTGCGTTTCCCTACTTATTTGTAGTGTGTAGTTTAGTTGTGCTGTACTTTAAGTGGTTGTAAATTGTTTGCCTCCGGCTATTAAGAGCACTTAAGTGTGAAGGCGTTAGTTTCGTTTTCCTGAGCGACCTCCTGATTGGCTACTGCCTGGGCAAATTAGAACTAGCTTTTCGCTGTTTCCACTGCATACACTTTGTATTTATTTGTTGAGTGTGCGCTGGCGCAAAGCGCCAGCGGAAGCGCCCAGTGCTCGCGTTCAGACTCCTCGTGTGAAGACTACGAGAGTAAAGACATACGACTTTTACTGCGCGACTTTAACTGAGCAACGCACTTAAGTACATTTTCCTTCATTCTCTTACACATCTTCACTTCCTCTTTCTACCTCTATCATGTGTCTCCAACTCATTCCGGTTGTCTCTCGTCCTCGCCTCTAACAACACTGCACGAGACGACAATGCACTCCTACTAACCTACGCTCTGTCCCTACATCCTCTACTACACCCCTATCTTTCTCTGTTGGTCTGTGGAATTGCCAGTCAGCGGTCAACAAAGCTGACTTCATTTCTGCTTTTTCTTTACATTCTTCACTCCACATTCTGGGATTGACGGAGACCTGGATTCGCCCAGAAGACTCAGCAACCCCAGCAGCTCTAGCCAACAATCACTCTTTCTCACACACACCTCGTCAGGTTGGCTGGGTGGTGGTGGCACTGGTCTGCTCATCCCAAACAATTGGAAATATTCAACCAACTCACTTGTATGTCATTACATCTCTTTTGAATTTCATGCTATCACAGTTACTACTCCGACAAAATTCCACATAGTGGTAATCTACCGCCCCCCTGGACATATTCTAGACACCTTCCTAGAGGAGCTGGATGGATTATTGTCATCTTTTACAGACGAAGGCACTCCACTCCTACTCTTCGGGACTTCAACATTCATCTTGACAAACCTTACGCTACGCACTTCCATTCCCTTCTAGCTTCATTTGACCTCAAACGCCTCATCACGACAAGCACCCACAAATCAGGCAACCAGCTTGATTTAATTTTTACACGCAGTTGTACTGCAGACACCATTTCAGTACAACCGCCCACGTCTCTGACCATTTCCTTCTTACATTTCAACTGCATTTTCCTATCTCTGTGCAACCAACCCCTATACCGGTTACTTTCCGACGTAACCTTCTGCTCCCTTTCTCCCTCCCATCTCTCCTCTGCTGTGTCCTCCTCCCTTCCCTCACCTACCCATTTCTCTTCTTTGGATGTGAATACAGCTACAGATACCTTGTTCAGTGCTCTAACCTCCTGTCTAGACGACATCTGCCCTCTCTCCTCCAGGCCAGCACGGACTGCCACCTCTAGCCCCTGGTTGTCTGATGTTCTCCGTGAGCATCGGGTCAAACTCAGGGCAGCGGAGAGAAAGTGGCGCAAATCTAAAGATCTGACAGACCTGAGCAGGTATCAGACTTTGCTTTCTTCCTTCTCTGCCGAAATCCGCACTGCCAAATCATCATATTTCCAAAACAAGATCAACAACACTTCAGACACACGTAAGCTCTTCAGATCATTTAACTCCCTGCTCTATCCCCTCCACCACCTCCCACCACCTCAATATCACCTGACGATTTTGCCACATTTTTTACAAACAAAACAAAAGCGATCAGCAGCCAGTTCTCAGCCCCCCCAACGCACAACCCTCAACCAACCGTGATCGACTCACCGATTCCTCCACTTTCTCCTTCTGCTCCTCACTGAGACAGAAGTATCCAAACTTCTCCTCTCCAGCCATCCAACAACATGTCCGCTAGACCCCATACCCTCTCATCTCCTGCAAGCAATCTCCCCCACTGTCTTGCCGGCACTCACGCACATCATCAACACATCTCTCCTCACAGGTACCTTCCCCACAGCATTTAAGCAGGCTCGGGTAACCCCACTGCTCAAAAAGCCCACTTTAAACACTTCTCTTATTGATAACTACAGGCCAGTCTCTCTTCTTCCATTCATAGCGAAAAACACTTGAAAGAGTGGTTTTCAACCAGGTATCACTGTTTCTTTCGAAAAACAACAAACTGGACCATAACCAATCAGGTTTCAGGTGCTGCCATTCAACTGAGACTGCGCTGCTCTCAGTCACGGAAGCCCTGCGGACTGCAAGAGCTCAATCCAAATCATCAGTTCTCATTCTGCTGGATCTATCCGCTGCTTTTGACACTGTGAATCATCAGATCCTGCTGTCTACCCTCTCATCACTGGGCATCTCTGGGATCCCACTCGTTGGTTCGAATCCTATCTCACTGGTAGGTTTTTAGGGTGGCCTGGGGAGAGATGTATCCACAGCACATCAACTGGTCACTGGGGTTCCTCAGGATCGGTTCTGGTCCCCTCCTCTTCTCCATTTACACTACATCACTAGGCCCCATCATACAGGCTCACGGCTTCTCCTACCACTGCTACGCCGATGACACACAGCTCTACCTCTCTTTTCATCCAGACGATCCAACGGTAGCTACTCGGATCTCGGGTTGCCTGGCGGACATCTCGACGTGGATGCAAGAGTACCATCTACAGCTCAACCTGACAAAGACTGAGCTGCTTGTATTCCCTGCCACTCCAACTACACAGCATGACTTCACCATCCAGCTAGGTTCTTCGTCAATTACCCCATCATCCTCAGTCAGAAATCTTGGTGTAATCCTCGATGACCAACTTACCTTCAAAGATCACATTGCAAAGACTGCTCGATCCTGCAGGTTTGCACTACACAACATCAGAAAGATCAGGCCCTTTCTAACAGAGAAAGCTGCACAGCTACTTGTCCAGGCCCTTGTCATTTCTAGACTGGACTACTGCAATGCTCTTCTGGCTGGACTTCCATCGAACACAATAAAACCTCTACAAATGATTCAGAATGCAGCGGCACGGCTGGTATTCAATGAGCCCAAGAGAACCCATGTTACACCTCTCTTTATCTCCTTACATTGGCTACCGATTGCAGCTCGCATCAAGTTCAAGGCACTGATGCTTGCATATAGAACAACCACAGACTCGGCACCGGTCTACTTCCACTCACTATTACAAATCTACACACCCTCTAGAAGTCTGAGATCTGCTAGCGAGCGACGCCTCATGGTACCATCTCAAAGAGGCTCGAAATCACTCTCCAGAACTTTCTCGTTCTCTGTTCCTGGCTGGTGGAACGATCTTCCCGTACATATCCGGAATGCTGGATCTCTGTCAATCTTTAAGAAACTGCTGAAAACTCACATCTTTCAGCAATACCTGACCTCATCATAAAAAAAAAAAAAAAATACTCTCACTCTCACTGTCTCTGTCTCTCTTCTTATCCCCCTTGTTTATTCCTTCCCTTCTGGCATGTACTAATTTGAACACTCCCTGTGACTGGGTGTTATAAGCACTTACACTGTCTGTTTGTCTCTCTAAAAAAATGAATCGCTGTTGTACTCTCAATTGTAAGTCGCTTTGGATAAAAGCGTCTGCAAAATGACTAAATGTAAATGTAAATGTAAAATGCTTAAAATTTTTAAATATTAGCTTGAAAAATAACTGAAATAAACAAGGTCAAGTATTAAACCGAAATAAATAAATAAATACATATAAAGATAATAAATATATCACATAATAAATAATAATGAATATATAATAAAAGTGCATAAAATCTAAAAAGAGCAAAAAATGGCAAAAATCTAAACTAAAATGAAAACAATAAAAACATAAAGCCTGAAGCTCATTCAAAATGAAAAATACAAAGTATATAAATAATAAAAAAACAATATAACATTGCTACACACCTTTCAACCAATACATTTTCCAAAAAAAAAGTATTGCTGGATAATGATCTTTAAATTGATTAAAAATATATTTAAAAAAATTATATATGCACATTCTTTTTTTCTTTTTTACAAAAATCTCAAAATTCCTTGTTTAAAATATAAGTAGAGATATATTAAATATATATAAACATATATATATACACACACACACACACACACACACAAACATATTTACACGTGTGTGTGTGTGTGTGAGTGTGCAACTTTCTTCTCAAATTTCTTGATATTCCCAGGTTTGTCTTTATTTTGTAATTTAGTTGTAAACATGTCTAGTAAAAAAAAGTGTTCTTTCTGAATATCATTTTGTGTGCTGCACCTGAAGGATCTCTCTTAACGTCTGAAGTACAGGCGCTCGATACAGTGGAGATTCAGTCCGCCCCGATAGAGGAACCATGTGACCCCGCTGGACGCTCAGCCTGTAGCAGAAACAGGGCGGTGGGACTCGATCCTGGAAAGCAAAACCTGGCCTGAATATTTAAAAATCAATTAGCTTGTTAAATAACACAGAATGTCCATTTGGAAACAGACAAACACTACATATACCTGTCACCCAAAGTAAAGCTGAATAGCTGATAAAACTCAACTTATTAACTTAAGAGTTGGAAAACGAGCCTATTTCCAAAATAAGTGGAGTTTTCCTTGAACTGCCTAGATCTGCATACATTTACATTAATTGGCCTGTTCTGATTAAAAAACACAACTGCTTTGGGTTGGCAGTTTTAGGGAAGGTTCAAAAGTAGCGTCCTTAAAGATACAAAAGGATAGAAACGCTATGAATATGGATTTCTTTAAAGCTGCTTTTTTAATCCAAGGCAGAAAAGGCCTGGGTTTAGTCGCTCTGCAAAGTTTAACACTAAGCATCAGGGACCTGTTTAAAACTTAGTACGAGAAATTGCAGTAATGTTTGTCTTCGCAACCCCTAATGAGTAAATTTGTATTTTTAAGCTCTGAAGGTTTATTTGCACGTGCTTTGGTTAAGAATGCAGCGCTGGCGGTTGTTTTGACGCTGTACCGCGCTATCAGGAGAAATCTTCCAGGAGATAAATATGAAGTATGCGAGATAAATGCGAAGTAAACACGGCTGCGATTTACAGCGTGATCTGAAGACCTACGCCGAGACTGCAGAAGATCATCGGGAGATTTTGGATCAACCGGAGGAGGCCACAAACTGTCAATCATACTGAAGAGCGGAGAACATCTGGGAAGAAGAGAGAGAGGAAAAGAAAGGTTTCAAACTCTGAACGGTTAATTTCAGAGGTCCTTCTAGAAATGCGGGAGCTGAAGGTGGAGCGTATACACTGTCAGTCTCATTAGCTTCGGTTGGACTGACGTGCTGCCAAGTTGAGCTTCTGTTGGAGCCAATAGTGTCTGCTGACAAGTACGAGATCGGTTTCACTAGCAGGCAGAGGCTTGTTCACACACACACACACACACACACACAGAAGGAGAGAGAGGTAAATAATCTGTCATTAAAACGTTCAAGAATTAAATATTGAAAATGCGTATAATTTAACATTTGGCGTGCCGAATGTTATTTTAGCACTCCATTTTCAAGTTCACGCTGCTAACAAAACATCTCAGACGGACTGACATACAGACAAAGGGACAGAGATCATCTCCGTCTGGGTTTGATTTAATAGATCGACAGATAAACACTCCTGCAACATGACAATTATAAACGGATTTGAGGCAAGTACGTAACGGGGCTGAATTAAAAATGTTTGAAAAAAAAAAAAAAAAAAAAAAGGAAATGTAAAAACTACTTACTAAATATATACTACTATACTATACTACTATATAAATATATACTAAATAGTTGTAATAATCATTTAAAAACAAAAACACACTAGTAAAAAAACTAAAACAAAAAAATGACCAAAGGTTAAATTAAATTAAAAGAAAGCTGAAAGTATACTAAGAACAATTATTTTTAATATTAATTAATAGGTGAAAAACAAATGTAAAAATAAGCTACAGTTTAAAAGAATTCTTAAAATGTAAAAAGCCAATTAATATTATTTAAAAAATATTTACATGAAACGCTTTAAAAGTAATAAAAGCAACAAAATCACATTAAAAAAACATTATAAAAACAAAAGCTAATTTAAAAAACTATAACTGTATAATATAATGGTATTCAAGTTGCTACATGTGTTTTTGGAGATAATCAGAAATACTTGATTTTTACAGGACAAAAAAAGTTTCTGAATTCTTAACCACTCCCACTCTTCTTAGTGGAGCTTAAAAGCTTTCTTGAACCCTTGTGTGCGCCTCAGTGCAGTACGATCTGATCAGTCCACAGCTAATCACAGTCTAGCTCTCCTTTCCCCCTCTCACCTCTTCCCTTGACCCGCTCAACCGCCCAATCCAGTCCAGCGGGACGAGCCTCGCCGAAAACACTCTAATATACTGAGAGAATGAGACTGATATTAAGCCATGTGCGTCTTATGCCTCGCAGTACAGACAATCATATTGTTCATTTGGGAGAAAGTTGTTTATTCCTGAGCATTATCTCCAAAAAACCCTTGAGAATTCTGTTTTTACATGCATTTAACAAATGCTTTTATCCACAGTAACGTACAGGAGAGGAACAAAATAAATTTTTGTAATTTTAGAAAAATCTACAATGCCAAATTTATTAGACAACTAATAAAAATAGATTTTTCTTGAAACAACATTTAAAATGACAAAAAACAAGATGAAACTGAGAAGATTAGCTAGATCGATGCAAAAATGTGTGATACAGAGCCTTTTGCCTGTACATAACGTGCATAAAATCGTTTATTTAAGGTGTAGTTCACCAAAGAAAACCCTGCATTTTGTTATAATTTATTTTTGCAAATAAATATAATGCTAAAATTCGGGCTCAGCCGAAACAGCGGCGTGGGGCCATCCCCGTGGGCCCACCACCTGCAGGAGGGACCGTGGGGCCGGTGCCTTGTGGTTTGGGTAGCAGTCGGCGGGGACCTCGACAACCCAACCCCTGGACTCAGAATCTAGTTTTAGGGACATGGAACGTCACCTCTCTGGGGAAGGAGCCTGAGTTGTTGCGTGAGGTTGAGAGATACCGGCTAGAGATAGTCGGGCTCACCTCCACGCACTGCTTGGACTCTGGAACCCATCTTCTCGAAAGGGGCTGGACTCTTCACTACTCTGGTGTTGCCCGCAGTGAGAGGCGGCAGGCTGGTGTGGGCTTGCTCATAGCTCCCCAGCTTAGCCGCCATGTGTTGGAGTTTAACCCGGTGGACAAGAGGGTCGCCTCCCTGCGACTTGGGTTGGGGGAGGACTCTCACTGTCATTTGTGCCTCACGGGCCGAATGGCAGTGTAGAGTACCCGGCCTTCTTGGAGTCCTTGGGAGGGGTGCTGGAAAGTGCTCCAACCGGGGACTCTATCGTCCTGCTGGGGGACTTCAACGCTCACGTTGGTGATGCTAGTGACACCTGGAGGGGCGTGATTGGGAGGAACGGCCCCCCCGATCTAAACCTGAGTGGTGTTCTGTTGTTGGAATTCTGTGCTAGGCACGGTCTGTCCATAACGAACACCATGTTCAAGCACAGGGTGTCCACCAGTACACCTGGCATCAGGACACCCTAGAGGCGGAGGTCGATGATCGACTTTGTGGTTGTATCATCTGATCTCCGGCCGCATGTCTTGGACACTCGGGTGAAGAGAGAGGCGGAGCTGTCAACTGATCACCACCTGGTGGTGAGTTGGATCCGTTGGCGGGGAGGAGGCCGGACAGACTTGGCAGGCCCAAAGCGTACCGTGAGGGTCTGTTGGGAACGTTTGGCAGAGACCCTGTCAGGGAGATCTTCAACTCCGCCTCCGGCAGAACTTTGACGGATCCCGAGGAGGCTGGAGACATTGAGTCCGAATGGACTATGTTCTCTACCTCTTTGGTCGACGCAGCCGTCCGGAGCTGTGGCCGTAAAGTCTCGTGTCGTGGCGGTAACCCCGAACCCGATGGTGGACACCGGAAGTAAGGGATGCCGTCAAGCTGAAGAAGGAGTCCTATCGGGCATGGTTGGCCCGAGGACCCCTGAAGCAGCTGACAGGTACCGTGGGCCAAGCGGACTGCTGCCGGGTGGTTGTGCAGGCAAAACTCGGGTCTGGGAGGAGTTCGGGAGGCCATGGAAAATGACTATCGAGCGGCCTCAAAGAGGTTCTGGCAAACCGTCCGACGCTCAGAAAGGGAAAGCAGTGCCCTGCCAACACCGTATATAGTGCTGATGGGAACCTGCTAACCTCGACTGGGGATATTGTGGGGCGGTGGAAGGAATACTTTGAGGACCTCCTCAATCCCGTCAACACGTCTTCCACTGAGGGAGCAGAGGCCGGGGATCCCGGGGACTCGACCATTACCCTAGCTGAGGTCACTGAGGTGGTTGAGAAGCTCCTCTGTGGCAAGGCACCAGGGGTGGACGAGATCCGCCCGGAATACCTCAGGTCTCTGGATGTTGTGGGGCTGTCTTGGCTGACACGCCTCTGCAGCATCGCGTGGGACGCGGGGAAAGTGCCTCTGGACTGGCAGACGGGGTGGTGGTTCCTCTTTTCAAGAAGGGGACCGGAGGGTGTGCTCCAACCATAGGGGATCACACTTCTCAGCCTCCTGGGAAAGTCTATGCCAGGGTACTGGAGAGGAGAATCCGCCCGATAGTTGAACCTCGGCTTCAAGAGGAACAATGCGGGTTTCGCCTGGGACGTGGAACACTGGACCAGCTCTATACCCTCTCCAGGATGCTGAGGGTTCCTGGGAGTTTGCCCAACCAGTCTACATGTGTTTTGTGGATTTGGAGAAGGCATTCGACCGGGTTCCTCGTGGTGTCCTGTGGGGGGTGCTCTGGGAATATGGGGTAAGGGGCCCTTTGCTAAGGGCTGTCCGATCCCTGTATGATCAGAGCAGGAGCTTGGTTCGCATTGCCGGCATTAAGTCAGACTTGTTTCCAGTGCATGTTGGACTCCGACAGGGCTGCCCTTTGTCACCGGTCCTGTTCATTATTTTTATGGACAGGATTTCTAGGCGCAGTCAGGGGCCGGAGGGGGTCTGGTTTGGTGACCACAGGATAGCTTCTCTGCTTTTTGCTGATGATGTTGTTCTGTTGGCTGCATCTGGCCAAGACCTACAGTGTGTGCTGGGGCGGTTTGCAGCTGAGTGTGAAGCGGCAGGGATGAAAATCAGCACCTCCAAGTCTGAGGCCTTGGTCCTCAGTCGGACAAGGGTGGCTTGCCCCTTCAGGTTGGTGGGGAGCTCCTGCCCCAGGTGGAGGAGTTTAAGTATCTTGGGGTCTCGTTCACGAGTGAGGGAAGGATGGAACGAGAGATTGACAGGCGGATCGGTGCAGCTTCTGCAGTAATGCAGTCGCTGTACTGGTCTGTCATGGTGAAAAAGAAAGAGCTAAATCGCAAGGCGAAGCTCTCGATTTACGGTCGATCTTCGTTCCTACTCTCACCTATGGTCATGAGCTTTGGGTCATGACCGAAAGAATGAGATCCCGGATACAAGCGGTCGAAATGAGTTTCCTTCGTAGGGTGGCTGGGCGCTCCCTTAGAGATAGGGTGAGGAGTTCAGTCACTCGGGAGGAGCTCGGAGTAGACCCGCTGCTCCTCCACATCGAGAGGCCAGCTGAGGTGGCTCGGGCATCTGTTCGGATGCCTCCCCGGACGCCTCCCAAGGGAGGTGTTCGGGCATGTCCCACCGGGAAGAGGCCCCGGGAAGACCTAGGACACGCTGGAGAGACTATGTCTCTCGGCTGGCCTGGGAGCGCCTCAGTGTCCCCGGAAGAGCTGGAGGAAGTGTCTGGGGAGAGGGAAGTCTGGGCATCCCTGCTTAGACTGTTGCCCCGCGACCCGGCCCCGGATAAGCGGAAGAAAAAGAAGAAGAAGAAGAAGAAGCTAAAATAAAATGTATATATTTTATGAAAGCAATGGATTGAATGGAATGAATTTACTAACTGGTAATAAATAAAAACTAAACGTGAACTAAAACTAAAACAAAAATTAATTAAAACCTAAATAGTAATATTAAAAAAGTAAAACAGATCTGAAAAAAAGTATAAAATGATTAAAAGTTAATTAAAAACAATTATATTAAACATAAATATAAAATCCAATTTAATAAATATTTATAAAAACTATAATAGCATATAAATGATAATAAAATGACACACATCCATAGAAGATCCACGCTGCTCTTTTCCACACAATGAAAGTGGAAAGCAGAAAAAAGTGTGATAGAATTACCATGAAAGCAGTCTAAATGACTTCTGCAACCAATTTCCAGCGATCGGAAACCATTCAACGGCTTTCTGTGAAGAAAAAACTAGAATTCTCAATGTTATTTAATGAAAATCCTTCCCTTTTCTAATATTATAACAGTAAATATCTTCCAAAATTAAAATTGTTCTTCAAACAAGCATATTTCTTAGTAATTCTTTTTAGAGACTGACAGTCCCAGTCCCCATTCACTTTCATTCTACAGAAAAGAGCCGTATCTCTTTTTAAGTTTTGAAGTACACAAGAGTCTGACAAAAACGTGGCCATGCAGATGCCCACTGATCCCAAATAAGCAGTGCATCCTGAAAGGCATCTTGGGTATTCGTGTACATGGCTCCTGTTCATATCTGTGAAAACGTGTCACCAGAATTTCCCCATCGCGTGCCATCTTCAACTTAAACAACACATATGTTAAAGAAGTGCCCACGCAGACAACCTTGAGTGAGCAGACGCATGTGGCGAGAGGCCAATAATACTCAACGCAGATGTAAATCTAGCAGACTGGAGTGCTGCAGACACACTGACACTGTGAGCTGCTAATCTGAGCCGGAGCAGGTGGAAATATGAGCTCATATTAACTTTCAGTTCAACGGAGTGCAGTAAGGTTCACTAATAATTCACACATCGTGCAAAAAACTATTTAAAGAAGTATTACACATTTCTTTTAGTTAAATCTTTCTTTTTTTTAATCGTTCACCTATATTATGTGTGTGGGGGGGTGTGTGAATATAAGTAAATGAATAACAATTTAAAAATATTTATAGTAAAATACATATATTATAATATAATACATAGAAATCCAGAGGCATTTCACTTGTTTTATAATATAATATATTAAATTTTATTATATTATACTTAATATATTATACTTAACTATAATATAATATAATAATATAATATATCATATTATAAAACAATGAAACACTTCTGGATTTCTATGTATTATATTACATTATATTATATTATATTATGTTATATTACACACTGTTGCTATTGTCCTAATTTGCAAATTGCTTTGGATAAAAAAAATATATAAATAATAATAATGAAATAAAATAAAACAGAACAAAATAAAATGAAAAATACAGTAAGCAAAATAAATAAATACAAAAAATATAAAAGGGTGCTTTAAAATGATACCTTTTAGATCAGCAGGTAGTTTTTGAGCATCACGTGATTATAAAATAAACTCACTTGTCACGCGTGAGACGCTGAACGACTCTCAGGTCCTGGAGGAGACACACACGTCCCTCCAGCTGCTCCGAAGTTCTGCTGGATCTCCGATTCTGTGGACACACGGTGCAGAAGAACCTCAGCGAACATCCCGTAACTGTCCTGAACAAGAGCGCACAACCTGAGAAAGAGAAGGGAAACAATCACATTTATTAATCTTCAGTAAATTACTCCCTGTCGCTTTGCGCTGCTGATTTAGCTTCAGTATCTAATATTACTTATCTACTCCATTTGCACTACGGTTATTCAGCTTGATTTTATAATATCTCTCATTACTTTTGCAACCCAAATGTTACTGATGCCACTTGATGTAGGCACACCACCCCCCGTCCGATTTTATTGTGACAATAATAAAAGCAGGCTAAACTGAAATTAAAATGGCAAGGATAAACAGGCAGAAAAAGGAATATGAATTTATTATTTATAAATAAACTGCCCAAAATTAAATATGAGCCTCTGATGAAGAGGGAAGCTTCATCCCAACAACAAACACTCACATAGATACAGATAGTGTCTACAGATTAAATGTTGACTTTGGCACCAGACAGGGCCTAACTAATAACTTGATCTATGGACTGACTCGCAAGCGGTCACACGGCGGTGTTTCTATACTCAAAATGATATTTTTGCAGGTATTTATAGCCTCTACAGATAGTCAGTTCACAGAAAGTGGCAACTTTTTTGGAGCCAGTAAACCACAGGACTAAACAAACAGGCTGGTATTTAAATATATTTTCACATGCTAGACAGTGATTTGATTGCACAGTAGAGATAACTAGAGTAGAATACAAAAATAAACACAGTTGATTCGTACATTCTTCACACTGATTTGAAGAGGTGTTGTTTAGTCGCAAAAAAGGGCTTGCAAGGCAGATATTCCTGAAAAAACCTAATTTACTCTTTTTCTTTGTCCACATTTTCTGCAAATTACTCCGCTTGACGTGCAGACTATTAAAAACACTGTTGAGAGAATTGAGAATCAAACTTATTGACTGGAAAATATTTACTTGAAGAGCTTTTTGGATGTAAATGTTTCAATAACTTGAAAACAATCACTCGTTTATGGTTTAGGGGTTACATGTCATGGAAAATAAATATAATATTTCATATTTTTAATTAAGGCTCAGTTTTATTAAAGATGCGCAGTAAAAAACTGAAAAGGCGTGGATACAGTTATATTTGCGCCTGACTTTATCGAGCATGCATTTGTAGAACTTTGCCTTTCAGATGAAAAATGGGAGGACAGTATTACATTTAAATCATGAATAATGCAAATTAATTTAATCAAATTACTGGTATTTGCACTATTATTTATTATCTATATATTAAAAAAAACATGCATTAGGGCAGGCAGTAATTTGCACCACTCTTGGTAGATTGCTCTGGTCATTATGAAACCGATCTGGCCGCATCTGGGTTCTTTAAAATGCCGTTATATATATTTTTATATTCATAATTATATTGTCAGTAAATCACCTGCAGCAACTTCCCCTCCCATTGTCGCTTTTCTGGCATTGTGGAAAGGGGAAACATGAATTTCTCCTTTAATCTAGCCCTAAGTGTTTAATTTTAATTTACTAAACGTTAATAAAAACCTATAATAGCATGTAAATGATAATAAAATAACACTGACGCTCCAAATGACATACATCCATAGAAGACGGGATATACTAGTCAGAAATTCCATGCTATTCTTTCAAATTTTATTTAAATGTGACATTGACTATTTTTTTTTTTTAGAAGACTAAATCGATTAATGTTTTTTTAAATAAAAAGTTAAATAAAAATACTAAGCACGACAATCTCTTATACTACTAAAAGCTATTTGAAATCTAAGCGATGTCATTGCAGTACAGTACCTGCATACTGAATTGCAGTTGGTTGTGTTTCTTGCATGTGTTTGCATGCTGAATTGTGATTTTCTGTCTATTTGCTTAATTGATCTCTGTCCACTATCTCAACTTTTGTTGGAAAAGCCATCACAGAGGTTTGTTCATGTGTTTATGTACAGACTCAACGGAAAGTCATATCAGATCTTTTTAAATTTTCACACTTATTTCTCTTTATTTATCTCATCGGTTTATCTCATCTTTTGCCAAAGGTGACAAGAACATGTGCTAAATCACATGCAAAGCTGATAGAAAACAAGATTCGCTGACGTTTATTTTGAATTACATACTGTAGTGTTTAAAGAGGCTGCTCAGATACGAATTGGTTTAAATTTTACAGCAATCACAAATTTGCTATTTAGTCATTTTAAAAGGAACACTTCACTTTTTTTTTAGAAATAGGCTCATTCTCCAACTCCCCCAGAGTTAATAAGTTGTGTTTTACCATTTTGGAATCTATTCAGCTGATTTCCCGGGTTTGGCGATAGCACTTTTAGCATAGCTTAGCTTAGATTATTGAATTCAATTAGACCAGTAGCGTCGCGTTGACCAAAGAGTTGATATTTTTCCCATTTAAAACTTGACTCTTCTGTAGTTACACCAGGCCCTCTTGCTTGCACAGGGAGCATGTCTTGCAAGCTGAGGACTATTCAGCTTCCAAAGGAGATGCATAATGTTACTGTGCCTGCTACGGCAGCAGACATCCTTGATTATAACGCCAGAATGAGAATATAGTTCCTAATTACATCAGCCTAGAAATGTGCAACTTTTAAATTTTCCACCGGTCTAAATACATGATATATATATATAAAAAGAGTTGAGCCCACTAAAAATTAAGACAACCAGTTTCAGCAGGTTTTTCAGTTTTCCCAAATTAGAAAACTCATAAACATAAGTTGAGAAAACTCAAAAATCTGCTGAAACTGGTTGCCTTAAAATTTTAAGTTGACTCAACTTTTTTTTTTTTTTTTTTTTTTTACAATGTACAGAAGAAAAAAAAACTATCAAAACTCTTTGGTAATTTTTGAACACAATGCTACTGGTCTAATCGAATGCAATGATCTATGCTAAAAGTGTATAGAATAGTTTCCAAAACGGTAAAACTCAACTTATTAACTCTGGGGGAGTTAATGGTTGAAGAATGCGCCTATTTTCAAATAAAGTGGAGCGGTCCTTTAACATCTATGCTGTCCAAAAAAAATAGAATTGTCTTCGCAAAACATTGTGTTCTACTCAGCTCGAGCTGAATAAAATAATGTTTTGCGGTAAAAAGTCTAGTCACAATACAGATTGCATCAAAGCAACAGGAAAGCAATGTTTGAATGATACCGTTGTCGATTCAGTTCAGTTTATTAACTGTGTGAACTTCAATTACGGAACGAGTTTAATCATTCCAAACGGCTCTTTAGGAAACAGTGATGTTATCATCCAGCTCAGTTCAGTTCTCTTCCAATAATGCCTGTGCAATTATGTTGACAAATAGTTTAAATAGAAAGGAATAAAAAGTTCAAGCACTAGTAAACAAAGAAAAACCGGCTATCAAAACAGAGAGAAAAAAAAAAGCATGTAAACTTGATGAAAGCTAACGATGATGCCGCGATATGCGCTGACCTTTGATAAACCATGACTAGCATATCTGGATTTATATTGACCTGTTGTTACCCTGTTGTAGCGCTGCTAAACAACACGGGGGTTAAGAGAGTGCGGTTGTGAACACTGAGGCTTGTTTAGACCCGCGTGTCTATGAAACCAGAGAACAGGAGGGGTGACTGGGCAGTAGCATTCTGTGGTATGGCCAGGTTGACATAAACAACCCCCTTCTTTATTCCCCGTTTCAGGCGCTTCCTCCAACGGAGCTGGACTGGGTGGGGGGGGGCCGATGCCCCCAGCGGATCTCTGTCATTGGTCAGATGCAGTCACTAGCCACTTTCAGGAATCTGTTATTGTGAGCGTTCGCAGGAATTCGCAGCAACTTGGAGGCGCTTCCAGGAACTGCGATCCATTGAGCTTGTCCAAACACTCACACACACACACACATTTCACACAAGCCTACTTGATGTAGGTACCCCACTCCCCCTCCATTTCCTTCACACATGCACCACAACTTTTCTGGCAGCTGATTGGCTGAGGCGCAGTGGGCGGGATTGCTTCCGGGAAGGCTCTGGCCAATGGGAGCGGGGCTTTTGATAAACAGGGCTGTAATCCGACACGTAAAGCACATTGTGTTCCACTTCTTCTAGAAAACATCCAACCCCTCCTGTCTGAGCACAGAGAACTTCTTCAGCCTGTTTATACTGCTCTGAGTTTTTACTGGAACAACATATCTTCTTGGACCAAAAGTTAAATGCTAATTATTGTCTGGAAAGTGGCCACAAAAACTCAAGGAGGAGAAAGAAACATAACGAAAAAAAAGAAGGGCAGGACGTAACTGCAAAGTGGTTGTAATGACACCGGTGGTCTTGCTGAAGCACACACACAAAAAGAATAAATATCGAATAAATACATGTCAGCTGTATGTTGGTATAAACATGGAAAACTGATTTCAAGCATATTCTTATAATCTAATTTTAAGCATGAATGTAGTGCAATTATAAACAGAGCCAAAGATAAGAAAGCAAAAAAATAAGAAACAATACATGCATTTTACTTGTTATTGTTAAAATTATTAGTTAATTAAAATAAACCTGAAATTAAATGTAAATATTAGATCAAAAGCATAAAAACCTATAGAAAATAACATTTCTAATGCTGCAAAAAAAAAAAAAGACTAAAAGCTAGTGTGGCAGAAAATTCCAGTAAAAATGTAAATCATCTCCTCGTATAGCAAATAAACAAACATGCAGTATTTGTCTCATAAAGTTCTAAAATTAAATAGAGATCTGTTCAGGGTGTTGCTATATGGGGTTGTAAGGGGTTTTGGGTGGTTATTTACTAGTCCAAGGAAAAAAGCATCACCCTCATATAGCCCAGATCCATTCTTCAAGGTAAGTATAGATCACTACAAATAGTGATGGTTGTCTTAGCAACAACTAAATGATTTGGATTAAAAAAATATATATATATATAGTGAGGTGCAGAAGTTGAACTGAACAGTCATCTGACCCATTCTGACTCACTGGGCCAAATAAAACACTCAGAAGGAGATCATTTATAATTCTAAAAACAAAAACATACAAGTAAATGCCATTTCTCTTCATCTGAAAACTCTGACCAAGACAAATCAAATCAGAAGGAAGCAATGACAGGATGCCATAATTAAGTGATACTGCACACGGTGTCATTTTTTGAATGTGTACGAGTATGTTCAAGTGCATGTAAATGCATTTATGCATCTGAAATATGCTTTTAATGATGAGCTATACTACCAGCTGAGCTATACTAAATCAACACCACTACGCCACTTTATATTGACAACAGTGTTGAAAGTAACCGAATGTACCGTTTACATAAATTAGTCATCTGTTGATGCAGCAGCTATTCACTCGAGTAACATCAAAACAAAGATTAAACCTATTTGCAATTCAAATTATAATTTAGATTGCAATATTTGATTTCCTTTTTTGACACTGTAATACATAATAAACTACAAATAAAGTATTATTATTAATATTATTAAAACAATTATGAACCAAGCAAATAAACAAGCTGTATTTTTTTAAAAAGGGCAAAAGGAACATTTTCTTAGAGCTACCTATCCAAGTCAAACTCGCATCTATTATTAATAATGACTATTATTATTATTAATATTATTATTTAAATTATTCTAATTATCTATTGTTATTTCTTATTAATACAATCATAACAAAAATGTACGATTTTTCTTTGTAATTTATTACTGATTATTTTAGTGTCAAAATCAAATCAATCATTCGAATAGGTTCTGCATGTAAGACATTGAACACTTGCTCATAAATCGTCTTGATCTTGGATTGACTTAAAAAAAGAAGTAATCATGAAACTAAAAAAAAACAGGGAGTGAGTGACACACATGAACGAATGCCTTCTAGTCATGTGCTGGGATCTGTTAAAAATGTTATGCATCATGTGTATGTGTATGTGTTGGCTCCATCTTTGTCAGCACCAGCTTTGGTCCAGTCAGGGTTTCCCCTGTCAACACACGCTCCATACCACAGTGTCTGGTCTTCCCGAGCTCCGGTGTTTACGGTATGCTGTAGCGTCTGACACAGATCCGGTTTCCGACAGTCAAATGACTCTTTTTCCATCACCCTTCATCAACACAGCACCACGTGCATTTTTTGACAACAAAACAACGTGTCCCAGAGCAGTGGAGAGATCAGGGGGCGCGAGAGGGAGGAGATCGTAGACACTTAATGTGTGTGTAATTAAAACCTTCACACGCTGACACTGATAAAGGCAAACGGATTTGGTTTCCGATTGTCTTGCGCTCAACAACGAACCGTTTAATAAATCTCTGACCGTAAAGGCACCTACGCAGAAAAAACTCAGATGGAACATATGACAGATAGGAATGCATTTTAAGGGCGCAGAAAGAGCCGTGTCACTAGTGGTGTGCGAGATATATATATATATATATATATATATATATATATATAAATAAAGAAAAACGTATGATACTTGATATGCAATTCATTACACCCCTCTGTAAAAGTGACCATGAATTGTGAAAATTTTACAAACAATATTTTTCTGGAGTAAAACTGTTCTGTGTCTCAGAGCAACATATAGACCATTTGTGGTCTCAGAAAAACATTGAAAACAAGTCGAGGGAACAGAGTAAAACCCATGGAATAAAATGCTACATTTTGAATGAATTATTGCGCCTTTGGATGTCAAAATGAGAGAGCAAATCATTTTTATACAGTCTGTTGTCAAAGACACCATTTGAAAGTAAACGTTTAAACGGACAGACTATGGATAAAGCCTGCTGACTGCCCTACATTTAATGTATAATTTTGGTGTAAACAATACGTTTATATAATACTCACATATGCAGATGTACTATATTAACACTGCAGTTACAGCAAAACCTATCATATTTTACATAACATTTATCTATTTTATTTCACAGTTGAGATTTGTTTTGGCTCACAGACGCAATCTCCTGTTTAGACTTTATAACCTGAGATATAAAGTCATGATTCTGAGCCAAAGGGAAAGAGAGAACGACAAGTTGCTTTTTCTTATCAAAACTGTGAGATATAATATCAGAAATGTGAGAACAAAGTCAGAATTTCGAATTTTTAAGCAGGAATTACATTTTTGGATTTACGAAAGCACAGTTGAACCTACTTGATATTCTTAATGGTCAATGAATGAGAACATAGCCATTTGTTGCAGAAAATTATTGATGTTCTCAAGTAGAGATCATCAGATTTTTATAAGAAAAGGATGAAAGAAATACACAAAAAAAAAAAAAGAATTTGGTCTCTGTGTGCAAGGACCTTAACTCTCAGTAATCCTTAGACTCTATTTCATAATGTTGCAGCATTTGCATTTAAATCATTGGGTTTCAAATAAAAAAAAAACTAATTTCAGCTGTTAGATAACAGAATAGGCCAAAAAGACTGACGATAACAGAAACTGCTCTTTAAACTTGGGCCATCAAGTAATCACCTATCAAGCAACAAGCAGCACCTTAGCAACTACATAGTGAGATAGTGCTAAAAAAAATACATGTTTTCTGTTTCTACATGTATCATTTCTGCTCTTGATTTAGGGCCATATTCCAAAGGCGCATTCTCACTCTCACTTTCTGTCCTTTATTTCCTTTTTTCTGGGAAGCGTGTGGGTATGGATCGCTGACATCGCTGGGCTCAATTAGACATGTTTGTAGAGTTTTACCATATGGCCAAAAGAACCGCGTGAGGCAGAGAAAGATAGAGAGAGAGAAAGAGAGGACTCTGTGTACTGGGAGGGGTTGTTTGGTTAGTCATTGACAGAATATGGAGCAAAGTTGCTCTCTCTCACCATTTATCAACTCCACGAGGAGACTGACCTCTTGGAGCTTTAATAGTGGAGTTCAGAACAGACACTGGCCTAATTTTACCGCAGAACAAACACACAATCTCGTAAAACACGTACAAAGATGACCATGCGTCGTCTCAGACCGATAAAGCAGATTCTCGATCTATTGATGTTTATTCTGTGATTTGGACCCATCATGCCTATTACTGTATTTAATTATGTCCTCAAGCACATTCCCAATCAATTCACATACATTTTTATTAGAAGCAAATTAAAGCAAAGGTTTTGAGACCTAACTGGTATCTGGTTGGTCAAACTGGTTTGGCTGGTTACCGGATAAGGAGAGTCGCTGATAAACTGCATGTTGCATTTATTTACATAGAGCTGGTAGCGGTTATAGATTTTTTTTTTTTTTTTTTTTTTAATGGAAGATTAGAAGATGCACTTGTTCATACTGTATTACAAAACACTTTTGCTGCTATTGAGGTGGGATATAGGTACGGTTAAGGACAGGTTTAGTGGTATGGGTAACATAAGGTGGGTTAAGGAGTAAGGGATGGGTCAACAGTATAATTGTAAATGTAATTACATGAATTTTTTACAGATTTAATTACATATAGGTGTTTAAAAAAACTACAATGTAAAAATCATATGCACACAAAGAGTAGTTAAGACCACCATAAAGTGGGACCAAATGCTGCAATGTTGAAAATATTTTCTCTAAAACTGCTTTGAAATTATTTATTGTGAAAAAGGGGCTTTCTGTTTTGCTTTTTGGACTGAAATTGTAATATTAAATAACATAATATCCTGCGTGCATGCATGCACTACCATTCAAAAGGATCATGTGACACTGAGGACTGGAGTAGTGGTGCTGAAAATGCACCTTTGCATATGCAAAAAAATAAATAAAGATAAATAAAAATAAATAATATATATACACACACATATATATATATATATATATATATATATATATATATATATATATATATATATATATATATATATATATATAAAACATTTATTTTAAATTATAATAATATTCCACAATGTCACTCTTTCTGTGTTTTTGATCAATAGTATAAAATACCACCTCCATACTTGTAAGCATTTATTTTACTTAAAATCTGCAAGCTGCAACAGTGTACCAGACATTTTCTTTTTTCCCTCCAAGTAACTGTGTTATGAAAGGTCCAGTACCTGCCGATGTGCTGAGGTGGTGCAGATTCTGGTGGAGGTTTATAGAGTGCTCTGTGCTGGAGAGAATCTCTGTGTAGGGACTTGGCGATGGGTATGCAGTAGACCCTCTGAACAACCACTTCAACAGGACCGCTCTGAGAGCCGGACGCCCCACAATCCTCCACTGCATCCAGCAGAGACTTCCGCACTACGCTTCTGTTCAACTCACCGACCTGAAGATGGAAAAATGAAAACATTTTTATTTTTTCCCTAAACACACCATAAGAAGTTGTTGTACAGTCTCCAACGTAATAACTTGGCATCACAAATTTCTTAAAGGGACAGTGCACCCAAAAAAAACCTCATATCGTTCCAAACCTGTAAGCCTTTTATTGGGCTTTAGAACACATATTAAGATATATTTATAAAACCTAGACCTTTTCGGACCCTGCACAGACCCTACAAACAACACTGGAGAACAATGATTTCTATTCTAAAAAAAAAAAATCAATCTTAAAATATCTTCTTTGTGTTTCAGTTTCGGAATGACATAAGGGTGAGTAAAAATGATAACAAAATACTAATTTTTAGGTTGTTGTGTTGTGTTAGTCTGCTCATATTTTTGATAAGATATAGTTACTACGTGTTTTGAAAACTGTGGCTAACACTTTGTGTGTTTACAACCAACACAGACTTCGTGCGGACGACACTGAACTGCTTATTTCGAGTGGTACAGTAAGGAAAGAGCAAAGCCTCATTCTTCAAATGCTTTCAAAAAATAAAAATAAAAACTAATGTTACGTCGGGGTCTTGTCGAACAGGAAAATTGGGCTTCGCTTTCACACTAAAGCAAATATTTATGCATTAAAAACATCCCTCATAAATCATCTGCACTCATGAGTGTCACACAGGAAGCGGCAGCTGTCTCCATTCCAACAGCACTTTCACACATTTTATATGTGTGGCCGAATTTGAAATCTAACATAGGAGCTGGATCTTCTGGGAATTTCAGTTTCCTTCCCGCGATCACATGAGAGAGGACAGCTGACGAACCTGTTTACAGGGAATGGATGTCTCGGCTGACACTTGGCTCGTCCCTGACCGCCACAGGCTCCTGGTTAACGGCGGAGGTCTGCATTTCTCCACAGATACCGCGGCTCTCGGACCGCCCGCGTTATCCGGCTTAGTCTCTTCGCAGACTTTCTGACTGAAGTGGGTGTTGAGAATTATGGGATAACGTTCACCCTCCACAACCAGATTCTGCCTAGAGAGACAAACAGAGGTCTGCTAGTCATAATGTGTTGTTTTTTTTTTGGAAATGACACATCATGCGATGCTTTTTATCACAGCGTGGCAACATTCATAAAACTCGACTTGCATTGATAGATTGACAGCGGGTCTCATCGAGCACAACCACCTCCACACTTCTCACGTACATAAAAGCGTCTCAAAATATCCTCAGGTGCACACGAACGCTCAAGCCCGTCCCCCTCTGGGTGGAAAATAACTGTTTGTGACTGACTGAGCAACAAAGATGCTCTTTTCCATTGTACAGGCGGTCTGAAAACTTGTTTATATCAAAGCGCTGAACTCAAGTCGACACTATTACTTTGTACTTGGCATTCAACAGATCGACTGCGAAACAAGCTGCGCTTTTGTGATAATGGTCTGCATTGGTGTGTCTTAGTAACCGAGCAAGAACAAAACACACAAAACAAGTGTTAGTCGCTGTTTGCCAAAAGAAAGATGTGAATGAGTTGCAGTCAAACAATACTCCTTCTGAAGCACTATTCATCTTTTTTGGTTTTCATATATAAAATAAAAGCAAAAAAGCAGACCAGACTTGAGGCTAGTTTAAGCCTACTTGGCAAGTGGCTTAAAATTGTGAATTGCATGTAAAAGAAGATCCAGATTTGCTGTGCTTGCTTGTATTACTGCACAACTGGGCAAATATTGTTATTATTATATCAAAATTAATAAAAATATTATTATTATTATTATTATTAATAATAAAATACTGAATAAAGTAAAATAATTACTATATTACTGTTATAATATTCATTGTAAATTAAAAATAGACTATTTAAGAAAAATAACAAACAACAATTTTTAAATATAATTATGTTTTACATTACATTCACTAAAGGAAAAAAAACAAGAAAAATTATTAAATAATCTATATTTCTACATTACAATCATAAAATGAACATTTCATTATTATATTTAAATAATTTATTATCATATATGATTAATAATTATTAAAATACTGTGTATTTAAGAAAAGTAATTAATACACAATAATAAAATGAAATAATGCATTAATAATAAAAATTATTATTACTAATAAAATTCATTATATTTTAAATGCATTATTAATAATATAGCTACTATTATTACTAATATAGTACTAATAAAAATACAAAAATTACTAAATAAACCAAAATAAGAAATGCATTACTATTGCAATATTTTACTGTAAAATATTTAATAAAATAATATTTTTATACATGTATAAATTGTATTCATTTATTATTACTAAACAAAACACTAATTATGTATATATTTTTATTTATTTATTTTTTCATATTTTGAACATTCCACCACTAAACTTTAAATAAACTGAAAGAAGACAGAAAGCCCTTCTTTTTTTGTTTACAAGACCTTCTTTATTACAAGCATCGGAAGATAGTTGGCACACTGCATTCCCAAATGCACGTTAAAGAGACTCAAACTCAGAGCAGATGCAGAGATTGAGTTCATGTGGAGCAGCATTTACTGTGAACTGAGCCGCTCTGAGACACTGAAAACCGACGGATGAGAACAGTGCCTCACTTTACTTTAAACAACCTAATGCATACATTCATGTAACAGAATCACACTAAGCCGTTTTGCACTGATGAATCATGCAGCCCTATAAAGAGCTATGATCAGTTTGTACAGGAAAGTGTTTACAACTAGTTATTGATATGAAGCACATGGGGACAAAAGCCTGCAAACGACATATGCATTTCTCTGAAAACATCTGCACGCTGGTAAGCACATACATTAAAAGTGCTGTCATGAATGCATGACAATGTACCATTCACAGGGCCTCAAGAGTAGGTTACAAATAGCCTGATCAATCTTTGCGCTGAGTGTAGGGTAATTTGTCACAGATCTGTTTCAAACAAACATGTCTTCAATAAACGGAGGCCTCCACTCCACTACAAGCCGGGGCCTGCAGAGCTCATGTCATGAGACGTAACACGTACGTCAGCATTCAAATCATCCTGCCCTGAGAGAAAATTGAACAGGTGCCAGCAGAGACGAGTAATCACACTGAACCTAGTGAACTTCAGCCAACAGCGTGCAGCTCCAGGGCAGCCAGCAAAGGCAAGTTTACACAGGAGAGGTGGAGGTCCTCTCCACCCTACTGCAAACAAGCGCTTTTTTCAACACGCTGTCAACCCAAGAAGAATAGGACAGAAAATTCCAGTCTTTGACAATCCAGTGACAGGACAAAAAAAAAAAAAAAAAAAAAAAAAAAAAACTGATTTTTTTGTTGGCAATTAAGTGTAGAAACGAGAAAGTATTTTACTGCGTGCAATAGCTAATAATATTATAATTACTATTATAATAAAAAAATATTTATATAATGTATCATTATAATTTAAAATGATTGTATAAATTTTCTACATTTCAGAAGAATAGTCACTGAATCACTGTAAGCATCACAGGTAAACAAAACCATCTTCAATCAACTTTATGAGGTGCATCATGGGATGCTTTTTCAAAAACCTTGAACTTATTTCTATATATGCTGGACATTTATTGGCATTTATTTTCCTTTTACTACCTGTCCAACTGTATTTTTTTTTTAAAATATCTAATTTCTAAAATAAAAATTAAATCTTTGTTTTTTATGTATTATTTCTTATAATACTTCTCACACTTTGTTAATCCAATATGCAGATGCATAATTTTTTACTTTTTTTCGTAATTCATAAATAAAATACAGATATTTCTCAAATTAAAGTGTATAAATATAATTGGATAATTCTAAAATCATATTTAATAATAATTACACATTTTAATATTAGAAACCATTTTTGAATAAATTACAAAAATACAATAAAAATGAGATGCTAATCATACTAAAAAAAAAAAAAATTGTTTATGCAAACAAAAACTCTTTATCAGAAATGCTACACAAATAAAAATACAAAGCAATGTGATCAGGTGCACAGGAAATAAAGTCTTAGCAGAGATTTGTAAAGCCCAGGGCACACATAATCACATTTACGATCATGATATACGTGTCAGTGCATTTCCGGTGGATCTAAACAGGAAGTCTGAGAACAAACTCATGAGTGTGCTGACGTCAGAGCTGACACAAACAGGTGAGGGTGCGGCACAGGTGTAATCACTACCCAGCGATGACAGGTATTTCCTTCATAGCTGAACCGTGAAGAAGCTGGGAACAGTGTGAGAGTGTGTGTGTGTGTGTGTGTGTGTGTGTGTGTGTGTATGTGTGCACAAGGGTGTTGGTCATCAGAAACACTTTAATACAGGAAGTAGTGAACATAATCCAAAGCAGGCACATGAATTTTTGATTCAGACTTTAACGTATGGCAAATCTAAGTCTTTCAAATAATAAAAAGGACTATAAAAGCAAAATAAAACGTTTATCAAGAAAATTATTCCCATATCTTTTGTTTCCTTTGTTAACAGCAACGGACGCCGGATTTGGGTGCAAACAGAAACCAAATCGAATCTGATGGATACCAAGAAAGACTATATAGAAACCAGGCACATTTTTGGCATATGCAGGTCACGAAACCATCACTAAATGCAAGTTATAAATATTTACATTTTGTATGCAAATAATTGTTTTGTCTACAAAGTTTCAAACTTTACAATGAAATTAAAAAAAGTTAATAAGAAGTTAATAACAGACATCTGCACTAAAATCCAATTGGTGGTCCTTTACGTTTTATCTGTCATTAAATATCAATAAAGTTTAAATCTGAAGTTCAATAAGTGTCCTTTTTGACTAGAAAATAAATGTTTGGCATTTCGAACGATGGTTTGAAAACCTTGTCTGCAAGTTAATAATTTGAAGTAGAATTGTTACTCTAATTAAATATCTGAATCTTTAATTCCAATTTAACTTCCTGTGGGGAGTAGCCGAACCAATTAAAATTCCACCTGACGAACTGAAAGGAAGTCAATCCTTAACTTTGGAATTCTGCCCAACCCTGCGTCACGGAGCATGACTATTTCAAAGAACTGCAAAAACCAAACAAAGAGACTGCAAATCACCAAAACCTTTTCATGTATTTTGACACTGAAAAATCCCATGCCTGCATTTATCAACTTCCCGTACGTTTTTAAATATATTTGACGACATGTAAAGCGTTATCATCTGCTGTCCGTGTTCTGTTCTGCAAACTAAAGGGGCCGAACTGGAGTCGATCCCGTGGACTTTCCAGGGTAAAATGAACTCTTGGACTTTCCAGGGTCAACTATGCCTGCCCTTAAAGCAAACACTCCGCAGGGGGAGAGAAAGAAAGAGAGAAAATGAGACAAGAGGAGAAACTGTGCCAGCAACACACTGTGCTGCATGTGTTTTCTATTCGGCCCTCTGGCCTCTGTCACAGTTATTGTGATCCGCTGCCTAACGCTCCCCAAAAAAAAAAAAAAAAAAAGGCGAGGGAAGAAAAAGGATCCAGCAATGTTTTTTCCCGGCTTGCTGGAAATGAGCTCAGAGCTGCCAGGAAGAGGTATGCAGGCCATTCCTGGAGCTGAGGAATGACGGGAGCTACGCTACATGGGGCGAGAGGAGGGCCTTGGCTTCCGGCGAGGCCTGGCCTTTCCAGTTTGGACGGATCCGTGGATCTGCGGTCCTCCCCACAAGAGAGGAAACTGGCTCGTCTGTCCCTCTCACCTTCAGCCCCGCAGGCCTCTCGCGCTTATCAGCTCTGCAAACCGCGCGCGGATGCACACGGCAAGACCGCCTCCTGCCAACCTGAGGCTTACTGCTCCAACAGTGATTCATCACAAATTACCGTGGAAGATATAGGAGATGTGCGTCAATGCTGTGCAACACGCTGATCGAGACTCCTGTTGATGAAATTATGATGAAAACGACGAAAAACAGATATGCCAGCAGGCAAAGCGAGGCAGAAAAGGAAAAATGTGGAAGATTTAAAAAAAAAAAAAAAAAAAAGAAACAACCTGGCTGTTCACATAAGAGTGAAAGAGTTTGCATAATGTGAAATAGCAGGACATTTTTAGACAAAAATATTTTTGCCACTTTTTTGAGTAACATGTTTTGATGCAGCAGGTTTTTATGGTTTTTATGATAGAAGCTCATACTCAAATTAAAAACAGCTCAATGTTATTCAGATGCACAAATTGAGCAAAAACATGCTTTATATTATATGGAAATTATACATACATACCCACACACACAAGAATATATTAAAAAAATATTTTATGTTTATATATTACATATTTATATATATATAATATAAAATCTAATACTATAATATGAATATATAAATATATATGTATAAATGTAAATATTTTTGAAATGTATACTGTGTATGCGTGTATATTTATATATCCATAATAAACATACAGTGTACACGTACATAATATAAACAAAAACTTTTTATTTTGGATGCAATTAATCATTTGACAGCACTAATTCTAATATTTTATAATGTATCAGTATACATATCTAAAATGCATATAAATATCAGTAGTCTATATCTCTAAATAATGTCTTTATTTTGACTCTATAATGTTTTTTTATTTGCATGTTTAGTTTTATGACCAAACCACTGACACAATGATGATTGACAAATAAATATTTTAAAATCCTTATGGTAATTTTTTAAAATGTATATCTTTGTTTAAAAAAAAAGGAAATGGAAAAGGAAATGCATAAATTAGAAATCACAAAGTGGTTTCTAAGGTGAGAGTCACGGCTAGGGTATTGTGTTTAAAAGAAATTGACCCCCTATTCTGTGACTTATATGGAAATTAGGTCAGCAAACCATGCAATTTGAGACGTTACTTATGCCCATATTATAAGAAAAAGTTAATAGTTAATAGTAATGCATAAGCAGCCACTATAGTAAATATTAAAAAAGATATATATTAGCATTTTAAATTGCTGTTAATTCAAGGGTGTTAGGTCAGTAGCCAACAAACAGTTTATTAGCATCACAGATAATAAACTCTCTTTCAGCTGTTTTATGGTAAAGTGGTATGGAGCAGGACTCTTACCATGGTGGGTAGATGTGGACAATGTTTCCTAGGCGCAGGCTGTAACTGGGCGGCCGTGTCCTTGCTGAAAAGAGCCACACACTTTTCTCTTCCGGCAGCCTGTTGCATACAGCCGCCTGCATGCCACATTCCTCCAGAACTCCCAGAATCCTCAGCACCAAAACCCCTGACCTCTCAGCTTGGATGAAAAAAAAAAACAGGTATGAATCAATCTGCACATAATTTTAAGCCCAGGGAATCTCTGTTTATACTAGGACCAAACCTTAAATTGAAATATTTTTCATTTCAAATCTTTTAATGTAGCACAACAATTAGCCTGGATGTAAGCTTTAAATTTGATAGAAAGGCCAGCTCTGAAAGACGGTTTCATTCTCAAAGTCATTAAGTTTTGCAAAACAGCACAGATACGATACAGGCCCAGTAAATGAATAACAGCAGCAGGATATTTTGGGTTATGCAGTGAAAACTCAACACTGGCGCTGGTTTCAAGTTTTCATTTCACTCAGTTCTGAGAAATGAAACAAAATCCAGCACTGACGGGATATATTCCCATGCTGACTGTTCAAGGAATAGTTGGCCCCCTCGATTGGACACACAGAACACAATTGACTCAGCTGAAATCATGCCGAGAGCACAGCCAAGACTTCAGAGAAGAACGATGTGTAATGGAAATTTTGGAGAAAAATGTAAAGTAGTACGAGAAACAGGCTACGCTTACTCCATGCAACTGCATGCAAAACAGAAACAAGGCTATTTTTCAGTTTTTTAGGAGGAACCGCTCACCAAAAAGCTATGCACGGCACAGCTACGAAAGGAAAGAAACAAGTTGCTAAATGCACACACTGACATCTAATTTATTAGCAATGAGAACACCTAATGTTGCATATTAAAAAAGTAGGTAAACGTAAATCCTGCAAACTAGCAAGAAGTGAGTGGGAGATGCATTCTTTAGGCTGTGGAATTTTCTAAGGAATTATGCCAGTTGCAAAGCTGTCCAGTCATCCTAAATCACTTTCCAGATGCAAACTTGAATGAAAAAAATCATCTTAGTCAGCTAACATCGCATGCATAAGAATACAATGAATCAGAAGATGGTGAAAGACAGGCATTCAGAACTAGAATAACACAAATTTGACACTTAAACATGTATAACAACTGTAATTAAGCATTTTATTTTTAACTGTAATAGTTAAAAACAAAAATTCACCAGGATTACTTTATAATCACTGATAAACCATTACAGGTTTTCTTAATAATATGAAATATTCCTACAAATTCTGTTTTGTTTTTCATTAATCTTGTCACTTTTATATATTCATAGCTTTATATGTTCTTCAAACTTCAAACTTCAAAAATGAGGCATTATGGCTTGACAACTGCAGTAATCAAATATGTGTTTAAGTTTTAATATTTCATTTCATTATGTCAATCTTCATTTTATTTCAAGTAACGAACATTTAGCTTTGCCTAATAATAATAACAAGCCTGCTTTTGCACTAACGATGCACCATACGAGCAATTTCTTATTATCGTTTTACATTTTCTCTTGAATTTCCACCGTCAACCGAAACATTAGCTTCTTTAAACCTACATGCAAACATACCTACACACGAAGACCCCTAACAGGGCACCGTTTAAAAAGAAATCCGTTATACCATGGAAAATGAAAACGTAAAGTGTGCGACTGAGTCTGCAGCGTGTTTGTGTCTGTGGTTTCCTGTCGCTTTGTCTGCGAGACAATTACAGTCACGTCCTATTGTCACCTGAATCACCTGAAACGAGCTTGCTTTCACAGCCGCCTCCTCCTCCAACTGTACACGGAGAGATCTCATTCATTGACTATATATAATATTATACACATTTCATCGAGCATGACAAGCAATTATGGAAATATGAAAACTGTGGGTTGGTGGTTAAATAATTTCCTGGCACATTCTTTGGGCCAGATTTGACATTGGCAGTATTTAAAATAAAAAAAAAGGACTTCATTTTTAATTGTAAAACATCAGTGGTCAGGAGCGGAGAACTAACCACTAACGCATCTGTACAGAGCTAACGTTCAAAGACGTAATTGAGTCTTCAGATTCAGATTGGATCGTCTTACCAGCTGATGTGGATTCGAGTTGCACTGATGTCTCCAAAAGCTGATGGCTGATTTTTGTCTGCTGTGGAGTCGGTTCAGCCTTTCAGCAAAACCTCCCTACAGAGAGAGATCACAAGGATTCAGTCCCACAGAATCAGACCAACAGAAGCAGTGGATTCGATCACACGAATCAGAATCATACAGAAAATAAAACAATCAGACGCTCAGAATAACACATGATCAAACTCTGAACCAAATCTACTGAATCAATTACACCGAATCAGTCATTCGGTGTGACTGATTCATTTAAACCACCATGAAGCAGCTACACAGCATAATTTGTATATGCATTCAATCCCAAGGAATCACATAAAACCAATGGTAAAAAAATACATGTGAATCATTTATATAAAGTCAATAAACTATTTGCAAGGTATGTGTGAGTCAATCATGGAGAATCAGTTTGAATCAAATGGAATCAATCCCATAGAAATATTAATATAAAATCAAACAAACGGAAGTAATAAAAGAATGAATAAAATACAATAAATAAACTGGAATCAGTTGTAAATCAATCATAAATGAATCCTAAAGAATGAACCTCATAAATTATAGAGATTAATGATTACAGAAAATAAATTCCATTGACTCGATAAGAATAACACATAGAATCAAAGAGAATCAACTAGATTCAATCCCATCAAATCAATCCCATTCAATTAA
This sequence comes from Puntigrus tetrazona, assembly GCF_018831695.1. Classification (NCBI taxonomy): domain Eukaryota; kingdom Metazoa; phylum Chordata; class Actinopteri; order Cypriniformes; family Cyprinidae; genus Puntigrus; species Puntigrus tetrazona. The sequence continues at coordinate 324,444 of NC_056722.1, read as the reverse complement.
TAGTAAATAATAAATTAGAATCCTTTAAAATAATTATTCATAAGAGAATTAATCTGATTAAATCAACTAGATTAAAGGCATAGAGAGTCAGTAAGAACCAATGTGAATGAATCAAGGTTCCATATAAAGAGTCAATCTGATTCAACTCCACAGAATCTAACTATATCATCTATAAATCTATCAAACAGAAAACCGATCAATAATTATCAATACTTATTCATTTCATAAAACATCATAGGCTTCCAATTCGCTGCCAGAGCTGCTCCATTCGCACAAGCACTTATTAATGATTATTTGCTTTATGTTTACGATGTATACATTTTGCGTTTTATATGAGTGGGTGGTAACTTTTATAATGTGCTATCATTTTTATGCGGCATAAAAGCATAATAAAAAGACATTAACTGACACTCAGGCAGGGGCAACTTCCCCTGCGCCCGCCTGCAGAAAGGACTGAGGGTCAGCAGAAGAAGCGGTGGACTAACAGGAGCCAAAGAGACACAGCCCCGTGAGGGAACAAACTCGACATCGTCCTGCCTCTCCCATTCACACAATCTCACCAAACGACTCATTTATAGCAAAAACACCATGGGCTGGGCCTGGGTCTTTGACGGCAGACTAGAAAGTAATTGCTGAGTAATATCTGACAATAGAGCTTTGTGTATGCGCAAGGCGCTAGTTCTTGTGCGTATGCAGGAGGAAATACTCTGCTAATTAAATAAGGTGACAAAATAAGCAAAGGAAGCCGCTTCCCTTGATAGCAATCAAAAACCAATAAGCTGATTAGGTTTTTACGGTAAGGGGTGTGATGTAATATTAAACCATTTTTCAATTGAGACTTTGAACTCCTTTTGTATTGTGTGCTTACACTGGATATAACAGACGCGGATAAAATTGTTGGTACTTTGGTCAATGAAAGAAAACTCACAAATGGTCACAGAAATAACTTTAATCTGACAAAAGTAATAATAAATAAAATTCTATAAATGTTAACTCAATGAAAGTCAGACATTGTTTTTCAAACTATGCTTTAACAACAGAATTATTAAAAAAATATAAATCCATGAAACAGACCTGACAAAAATGATGGTACCCCTAACTTAATATTTTGTTGGCGCAACCTTTTGAGGCAATCACTGCAATCAAACGCTCTGTAACTGTCAATGAGACTTGCACCTCTCAGCAGGTATTTTGCCCACTCCTCATGAGCAAA
>NC_056722.1:222040-323131 GCF_018831695.1 Puntigrus tetrazona | reverse complement strand
AATGGTGGTGGGAAATAGGGAGTGCAGGTCCACGTTTTCCTAAATTAATCAATTCCATGATTCTCAAGTCTCTCCCCTTTTAGATGTCATTCGGTGCCATGCAGAGGCCAGGATCTGGACACTTCTTCTGTAATATAATCATGTTTTCTCTGATGTGGCCTACATAATGTGGCACAGCTGTCGGGCGCCTTATGATTATGAAAATGGATTAGAAACAGAACCTTAAGCTGTCTTGTCTCTGCAGTCCACATCACCTTCATGTCAGACATGAGACCAGCACCAACCACTAAACTCGGCCCAGTGCTTCCTGGTGTTGTGTTCTCAGCCATGCATACCCTCCATGTGTTTCCTTTTATTGTCTTCTGGCCATTTGCCTGTAGTGAGCCAGAGTGAGTAGAACAGCATGTACGAATTTCACAGCTGATGGTCTTGCGATGAGACAGACAGAGTTGCCAGTGTCCGACTCACTTCCAGCCTTTTGGAGTAAACACAGGCAGTGTTGATGGAGCTTCTTGCGAGTTAAAGGTTAACAAACAGGTTCATTCAGTAGTCTGTCGCGGTTCAAAGCAGGTTGGATGGTTAGCAGTTAGCTTCTGTATGCTGTACACACTGCAGAAATTATAAACCGAAAACCTTTTATTTTATTAAACCTTCTTTGTATTTCCAGGTTGGCCTGAGCTGACCTTGAAACACTGGTTTTGGAAATGCTAGCATAAAATACTTGATATATGGATAAAAATAAGACTGCGTTTAGGAGTCATAAATAGCCACCAAAAGAAAAAAAAATTAAAATCAACTCAGAACTGAAGACATCTTTAAATCATCCATGGAAAATTCAGTTTCAGTTTCATAGTCAAAAACATCTATCAAGGCCATTTTTGATTTATTAGATTTGTAATCTTGAGTACTAGACTAGATATTTCCGGTTTACTGTCTATGCAGCTCATTTTACAGAATTTAATTAAATTGATAGCTATCTATACAAATGTTCTCATACATGTTTTAGTCTCAACAAGCTACAGAGAGATTCCTCTGTTTTATGTGAATCTGTTTTTTCATAGTATGAATTTTGGCAAATTACTTAGAAACCAATGTGGGCCAATTTATTATAAACAAGTTGTACCAGTTTCCCTTTAACCAGAGGTTCAAAAATCGTGTACAAACCTGATTTAGTTTTGATACTCTTAAAAGTGTGAAATAGACTTCGCATACTATTCTTGGCCCATACCATGTGATCGAGCAATTGCCATTTAGATGAATGAAACAGATGGAAACACAGTAGCAGAGTGTCACATGTATGGAAGCAGACATGTCACCAGCGAAATTAGATGTATCAAAGCCGTAGGAGTGAGCTCAGCGGAGATACAGAAAGCCCAGTAAGTGGATCAAGCAACAGAGACGATAGATGAGGTGTTGACCTCGAAGACCTCCTAAACTCAGCAATCAAAGATGAGCTTCGGGCTACAGAGCTCATCACCGCTATCCAGAAACTCACATCCACAGGTTCCACATTTTTATCTGGATTATGCATTTCTCTTTAATTCCTTGAGTTGTAGTTTAGATTGAATTTGATCACATAGACACACTCTCTCTCTCTCTCTCTATATACTATATATATATATATAGGAGAGAAAGGAAAGAAGAGAAGAAGACAGATAGATAGATATATGTATTCAAATGCGACTACAATATAAATAAAATGTAAGTGGTATTTCAAACATGGGAAATGTATCCATAAGCTGCCTTTATGCGCATCTTTAAGGGGAAATTAATATAAAAAGGTATTATTAAAAAACTGCTCAGTTATGTTTTTGTTGTTGTTTCTCTGAATTCCTATAGATCTAAATTCTGTGTTAATTTTGTTTGAATGATGCACAACCCTGACTTTTATGCATGGCTGAAAGAAACATTTCTCATCAGAATGCACTGCAGTGTTTCTCTCGTTGAGGTCACGTATTTACACCGTTTACACAGTATTTGCACTTAGAAGCTTGAGGCAAATAGCATGTTTTATCTCAAAGCGACACCATGCACATGTGACTTCTGGGCTTTTAGCGTTTCCTCGGCTTTAAGTTCTGAGATAGACAGACAAATAAATATGCTTCATTGATCTCTGGAAGCTGTTAAAAATCCTATGCATAGCGTATTAGTTCTGTAAGGTTTACGTTTGCACTTTCACCTATAGAGGCACTGCCAGGCGGAGTGGTATTAAAAAGTCAAGGTCAATTATTGTTTCTGGTTAGGCATATCAAAAAAAACAACAACCTGAGCAGAGAGAAAAAATTATATCTCACTGTGTACCAAAGTGTAGGCAAAACTCTTCAAAACTACAGTTGGAGATTGGGCTAAACTAGCAATGGCTTTCATTTGCTTCTGAAAGCTAAATCTTAGTTTTAATTCTTTGTGTTTTGGCATCTTCAAAATAAATGGCTACACTATATTTTAGGTGTCCTTGTGCAGTGTAACGTAAGCACCACAATCGGGTAATGAAATGTTCATATTTAGATTTTAGGAGTCTCAATAACAGATAAATATACATGCAGGTCAAAAAACCTTGCATTGTCTTATAGTCACTTTTTTTACCTTTTACTGCTTGACTCCCAAAGCGATTGTATGATGCTAATCACGGTAATCAAACCTGACTGGTTTATTTTAATTTCACAGCGCTATTTTAGCCACTCAACGTGGCGCTAGTGGCGAAAGAATGAATTTGTATTTTCATTTAGACCAACTCAAAGACTAAAATCGTGGGCAATATGCTAATGTATTTCATCTTAGCGTCAACACCGACAACTTTCGGGATTCGTTTTTAAAAACCAGTTCATTGAGTCCCTTTTTTCTTTTGAGGACAATAACTTTAAACATGGTGCATTTTCGATATAAAACTTTGCACGGATGTTTGCAGGAGTATGATTAATATTAATTAACTATCACGTGGGCCTGTTTATATTTAGGAGTTAGGATTAGGGCTGAAAACAGTGTCACTTAGTTGTATGTAATTATGCATCGTTTTTATTACTATAATAAATAGAAATCACGTGTAGCATGTGCAACAAGGAGATAAACTTTTAACAAATAACACTTTAATAGCCAACATGTTTCTATTAAATAAAATATTTCAAGACCAAATCAAAAGACTTCATGAGTTTGTGGCAGCTTCATCTGACTTAGTCTTTTTCATTCCCTATACAATGCAAACAAGCACTACTCAACATCTTATCATGCATTTACATATCAGCTTTATTGTCATGGGTGCTCCTTTGCTTTGATGGTGTAATGGCTGCAGACAGAAATCTAGAGTAATTTGTTATCGCTGGTTTCCCTAGACTTTCTTTTCTTCAAGAACTCCGTTGTGACAGCAATATAGATTTACCACAAAGTTAGCAATCAAGTCTGCATTTTAAATCAACAGTTCCTCTTGCCTGATTGAGAACATTAAACGTTGGAGCGATCTGCCCGTATGGTCAATGTGCCCCTAAAATTTATGGCCAGCTCCCATTCAACAGGCATATTCACATCTAAAGTGACTTAAACTGCGTGGAGAGTCCTGCTGGGTGCATCCAGAATTCGAATGTCTTGCTAATGACACATTGATAAAACAAATCCATTCCAGCTAAAAGCTAGCATCTGGATCATTTTCTTAAAATATTTTCACGTCCTTATTGCCCAGTTCATAATCTCCGCCCCAGAAGATGGTTTTATAAACTACTAAGCTCACTTTTGGATTTCATAGTTCTTTTTTTAAAGGACAGTTCACCCAAGAAATTGAATTACTTATTTATTATATTTATTAAAGTGTTACTTTAACCCAAAATGACAATTTATGTTTATATACAATATAATTAATCACCGCCACCCGCGTCGTTTCAATACCGTAAAACGCTCTTAGTCTTCAAAACACAGCAAAAGATAATTTTGGTAGTGAAAACCCGGGAGCTTATCGTAAGGTCAGAAAGATATGAGAACTTATTATAAGAATAGACCATCTGCCGTCAGTGCTTCAACCGTAATCATTAGAGAAGCTACCAGTATATTTTTGTATCATGAAATCCAAAAATAACAGCTTTATTCATAATTTGGCACCATAAGCGTGATTTTTCGTGCATGCGCAAATAACGTAGACTCTTCTCACGGTGTCGTAAGTGAGCGCCAGATCCTAACCTGATTAACCTGTATTTAGCCTATTTTGGACGAGTATGCATTGTGTATGTTTACAGTTATATTTATGTTATATTAACGTAACATAAACAACATATCCACTTACATGCGTGGGTGTACTCTTTCAAAATAGCACAGTCTAGTGACAAAAGTACAAAAATACTCAAAAAGGCAAGAAACTCATCTTTCTGTTGAGGCTGCACACAATATCCACTTTAGGCGTGGTTGATCTGATTCTAAATAAAAGATTCTGTTACTCACCCAGATCAAAAGCGTTCAGTTTTATTCACAAACAAGCAACTCTGACTTTACAGCAGCAAAATGGGCATTGCAGTTTAATTTCACCAAAAATGAATAGGAATCTAAATTCCAAACTCATTCAAACTGAGAAATGCCTTTCCAGTGTGCAGACATGAAGAAACCGGCTACAGACATTTCATCAGTGAAAGTCTCATTTTAGGCAGAGAAGCAAGTAGCAGTATGTCATTAAAATGCTATATGTCTTTTAGGACTGGAGATAAGCTTAATAGGGATGAGCACAAGCGATGGGATTGAGATGGCATAACGATGCATTAAAGAGCCCAACGTGACTGCTATCTTTGTACTGCTCAAAAAAATTCATCCGAGGTCCACAAGTGTAGTTGAGTTCTCCACAGGCAATTTAAGTGACTCATAAGCCCTGCAATAAGGAAAGAGGATAAGAGAAAATAAAACTTCCTCTTGATTAATGTATACGAAAGATCAACATCAGCTTGGTAGAATCAGTTTCCCTTCCAGCCGCCCAGTTATTGCTCTCAGAACAATGGGCGCTGGGCCGTGTCAGCACTTCCAAACACTGAGTTAAGAGATGCGGAAAAAGGCAGACTTCTGACGGTCTTCAGCAAGCGGCGGTGTGCCAATGAACGCGCTGTGATGGGTATTTATACACTGCACCGCTTCTTCAGCCAGCACGACGGACTGCCGCAGCAGTCAGCCCGCTGTGTTTCACCAATTCTGTCCGGCTCCACGAAGCCCGTGATTAATCAAACATCCATCTGGGCTTGGAAAGAGCCAGAGACACTTTAATCATTTCACATACTTGTGTGTTTAGCTGCTGCAATAATTTGACTCTATCATGCAGAGGACAGTTCCGCGTTGATTTATGGGTGGCTCTCATTTGCCAGTGAGACACACAGGGAATAAAAACTTTCTCTCTCTCTCACTCCCGTATTATTTCCACGGCTCATCATTTTGCCTCCATCAACGGGAAAATAAACGCAAATCCGAATATGTGCACACTGGCATGTACCAAAAACCAGCGCGTTCAGATGAATCACATTTCTTTGACTTAATGCAGAGAATCCATCCAGCCATCCAGACCAGACCACCATTAGAAAGAATCTGTGTAGTTGATGACAAATAAACTATTCAATTAGAAGTAATTACATGTCTTGGAGTTAATCCAAATGCCACTTCCATGGCTGCGAACCAAGAAGCCCTGTTCCTCTGCTAAACGCCAGCTCTTCTGCCTTTAACAGGACGGTATGTGTTTGTGCTGCCATTATTCTGTATTTGTTCTTTGATTAATGAAGCTTGAAACCCAAGGGGTAAGAAAATGTGAGTCGTAACTGGCTGACAGTTCCACCTGAGACATCACTTTTACAGCCATTATCGCATTATTAGACAGTGGGGCCAACAGCATTTTTCATCACATTCATGCATTTTAACGCCCAAAATCTAATCATTTTGCATTCGTTCTATACTTCTCTATTTGCTCTCAGCTGTCCTTTCCGATGAGAAAAATTAAATAAAATATTTATAAGTAATAAAGATTGATGATATATAAAATAATATAATAATAAAATATATTTTATTAAGCTGACAAATAAAAGCAATTTTAAAAAAACAATATCACTGAAGTAGATATGGAAATTTTATATTAGATTTAAAAAATTTATAAAATGTCTATATAAATGTCATTAAGTAATAGATTAATATCTAATATATAATTAATAATTAAACAATAATAATCAGTAACATGAGGCAAGATATTGGCTGGTTTGAAATAAATAAAATAAATAAATAAATAAACCAAATAAATCAACTAAATATAAAATAAATAAATAAATACCGCGCTACATTACAATAAAAAAATACTTTCAATTAATTGAAAAATAAAATAATAAATAAAATCTAAAATAATAACAAAAAAGAAATGTTTTCTTTTTTCGAAAACAAACACATTCTTTACATTAAAATAAAAAAAAGAAAAGAAAAGAAAAGAAAAAGAAAAAAATTAGTGATACATTTTTTTATAAAATAGATATATTTTATTAAAGTCAAAGCCTTATTTAATTTAAAAAACAATAACACTGTAAGAAAAGTGAATGTGGAGAGTTTATATTAGATTTATAAAATGTGCTTATAAAATGTCACATGCACATCATTAAACAACAATTATTCAATTAATCAGTAACATTAGAAAAATATTAGAAAATATAAATAAATAAATACTTTAGAATTAAAATAAATAAATACAATAAAAATATAATTTCTATTTAAAAAAGTTAAATAAATTAAATAAAACATACCTTCAATAAATAAAAATGTATCAAATATCAAAAATAATAAGATAAAATAAAATGTCCTTTTAAGAAAATAAAGTAAATCCTTTCCATTAAAATGTAATGCTTTAAAACAGAAAAATAAATAAATCAAAACAAAATTGAATAAAATAAAATAAAAATGGTTCCCTACCATTTTTTTATTGGCTACTTTTCGTGTTTTTCTATCTAAATGTTTAGGCGCATGCCTATGTGCTTTTTAATATCCATACGCACCAAATGTAAATGATGCAAAATGAAACCTTAAAAATCAAATGCACTCTGACAAGTCTTTTGCAAATCCTACTGCGGTCTGACACAATTATCGAAAGTGAGCACCAACAAGATAATGGCAGCAACCACGTTACGGGCCTCGGGAGTGAAGATATGTGATTAAACAGAGGTTGTTCTTCCTGTTTTAGGGGTTGAATATACTGCCTGCCGAATAAACAAATGCTTAGGTTTAACTGAGTGGCCTTTAACAGAAGAGCTTCCTGGTTTCACGGTTCGGCTGTTGGAAATGTCACGGTAAAACTGTGTAGTGTCTGCTCTTGTTTATCTGACCATCTTGAGACACTCAGCACTGAACAGGTTTGCTGGCCCTGTGCTTTACAGAGCTGAATTATGGGTTGGCCTTTCCGTTCCTGCAATTTCTCACTTACGCTGACTTTTAAAAACACATGTGGATAAGCTTTATTTGCCGCCGCTCCAAAAATAAGCCGGAAAAGCGTATCGCTCAAAAGTTTTCTGTATTAAGCCAAATAGGCTGCTGAAGCATAAAATGGATTGCAGGGCTCCATGAACCTCCCAGTGAACCTTGAGCTACCTGCTGCTACAGATTTAAATTATACCACACATCAACGTGAAGCAGCTTCTCTCTCCGCTGCATCTGTCTGAGAGCGGTCTGGAAACAACAGCAGATCGGGCTGCAGACAAGACAGCCAGGACAAAGCAGTCAAATGTTGTTTTGAAGTTTGTTAACCTTTTAAGGGGACTATGGGAGAAATTTTCTGGCTTTTTATATTTCCAGTTCAATGAGACTAAGTCTGCGTGCGGCACACTGCAGGACATTGAGGAGGCAGAAAGCCTGTTTGTGAGGTATTACCAGTGTAATAGTTCATCTGTCAACTTTAGAAAGCAGCAGAGCTTCTTTATGTAACGCCCAGGAGATGCAGATTGCTATCAAAATGACAGAAGTTTGACAACATGACTTATAGAATGCAAAGTCACTCAGCATTAAAATCAAATGGTGTATTTTAAATGTATGCAGAATGTAAACATAATGTTGTTGCCTTAACATAAACACTGCTCTGTGATACTAAGTTTAACCCTTTAAGTCCAAATGAAATAGGCGTTCACCATGCATTTAATCCATAATAATTTTACAGTAAAACTCTTAATTTGTTTAATGGCACTATGTTTAATGTTTAGTCAAAAAATAGGTTTCAGAGTGAAATAAAATATAAAATAAAATACAATCTGTAAAATAACATATGTCTGTAAATAATCGGTAACAAAAAATGTAAAACACATATATATATATATATATATATATATATATATATATATATATATTATATATATATATAACTACAAAAAATTAAAAAAAACAATAAAAATTACTTTTAAATTAAAAGCAAAATAAAAATTCTAATTATTGATTAAAAAATGTATAACATTTAAAATAGTATTTCAGTCATACTAAATAACATTGATTGTGAGATAAAAGATTAAAATTCTAAATAAAATTAAATAAAACACACTATAATCCACAATTATTATTATTATTTACTCTGATGTGGAATTATCGTGCAGCCAAATAAGCATAATGGAAAATATATTTTAGATGTGTCATTTATTTCTAGCATTATAATAAAAATTATAACATGGCGAAATTTGTTTAATTTAAAATTGTTCAATAATTAAGCATTTCTCATACTTTTGAAAAAGGTTGTCATTTTAAGAGATAAGACCAATTCTCAGTCATTCTCCAGTGAATGGCTCCTACAGAACACCGACTCAACATTACAACCACAACAAACTGAAGATGAGTCGTCTTTGAAAGCATCATGGTATCATCTCAAGGAGTGCGACAGCAGTTCTTAGTGTGATTTATATGCACGAGGTGAGAACAACAGGAAATGGATGCTGTCCACCTCATTTTGTGCCCATTGATTGACCAGAAGGCAAAATCACTTTCTATGTAAGTATGATCTGAAAAACTCAAATAAGTGCTCATAATAGCAGCACTTCTCTGTTTTCTAATCAGCTGCCACACAGTAAAATGTTTTGGGGTTTTAGCATTTACAATAAAAAAAAGGCTCAATCATCAGCGTAAATGTAGTCATTTCATAGCTTGCAGGTGATAGTAAAGTCAACATGGCTCTCAGTCTACAGCTACTCAGTATTCAGACTAAACTTCTGTGATCTATTCAGTGATTTAATTGTGTTTCACTGTCTCCCTTAAAAGGCAGTTCCTCAAAAAATCGAAATCCTGTACGTTTGCCCACTCATGTCGTTTCCAAACCTGAGTTACTTTTGTCTTTACTTTTGCGGAACATGAATAAAGCGATATAAGTTGTAACATTTTTTTATATCATGCAAAATCTTAAAAATATTATTTAGAGAATTAAATCATTTATTCATGCATATAAAATTTGTACAATTACGGCGATGTACAAAGAAATTACCTTAAAACATTTTTATTAAATACGCATGTAAATTATGTATGTAAAGGACCGATCTTTAAAAGCAGAAAGAAACAATAGTAATATAATCAAATTCTGCAAAAAGAAATAAAGAAAATTGTACAAAAGGCACAGAAAATATTATCTAAAAAGATACTAAAATATTTACTATACATTAGTAATATAGTCAGGTTTGATAAATATGTTAATAAAATATTATTTAAATTTGTAAAGCCCATACATGGACTATTTTTATAGTGTTTTTATACAAGCATCCGTCCATAACAAAATCGTAAAAATTGTATTCTACTTAAATGTGTATGTTAATATTCTCAGAACATGGACATTGAAACAGATTTTGGAACAAGATAAGCACGTAGTAACCACGTTTTATTTTAATGAACTGTTCCTTTGATTCATTTCAAGTGAAGTTTCAAGCTTTTATTTTTACCCGATGCAGTTTCTGTAGATTTCCACTGCTGAACAGCTATTTAGATGTCTGAGGGCTCAATGGGAATGGAAGTTGCTTTTCGTACTGTCTTTCTCTCTCTCTCAGCGGCCCAGCTGTTATCCACAACCATGGGGATGGAAGAAGTGTTTTCTCCCTCTCTCCTTCCTCTCTCTCTCTCTCTCTCTCTCTCTCTCTATGCCTCTGGCAACAGTAAGCCTCACCTTCTCTTCATGAAATGCTGCTTCTGTGTTTGAGAGGCTGTGGAAATTGCTCAGGGAGCAGCACAGGACTACAGCACTCTGCCCATGACTTCCACAGCCCCATTTTTCACCAGCGCTGAGAAATAAATGAAAGAATCAGAACATCGCGCATGTTATAAAAATGAAAGCAATGGAAAAAGATTTCCAAGTCATTGCACTCTAAAGCAGAGAGAGACAGAGTGCCGGGGTGAAAGCAGTCCTCCAGGTAAGTGGTGAAACAAAGTCACCTACGGGGCCCCGAAGGCCAATTCATGAGGCCCGCCCATAGCGATGATGTCATCTGAGCGTGTTTCTACCTGGGTCGCTGCTATAATGTTATTTAACGCTCTCTTAAAGAAATAGTTCAATCAATTTTCTGAAAACATACTCACCCTCAGGCCACCCAAGATGTAGTTGAGTTTGTTCCATCATCAGTAACACATTTTGAGAAGTTTATCACTCCATCAATTACTCACCAATGGATCCTCTGCAGTGAATGGGTGCCAAATCTGAAACCAACAGCTGATAAAAACATCATAATAATCCCCAAATATCCACACAACTCCAGTCCATCAGTTAATGCTTTAGTCCATTTGACTTCTGGCCAATACAACATTCAAAATCAATCATATATTTATTTTAGTTAGTTTCTGATAATCAGTGCTTGATCATTTTATATTTCTCTCTAATTCAGGATGAGACAAATTTTCCCATTGGAGAAAGCAATGTGCGGAAAAGAAGGACTTATTAGACTTTAGACTGATCTCATGCCTGTGGATTATTGTAATGTTTTATCGGCAATTGAACTCTCATCCCACGACACCCATTCACTGCAGGATCCGATTATTAATCGTAATTGAAACCTTAGAAGTCTGGTGTCTGATTTAATGTATCAATCAGGACATGTTTTGTTTCTCAGTTTGGTTTGTATATTGAATCACTGATCAATATTCGTTCTTCATATTGTGGTAAAGTAAATACACTTGTATATGCATAATTTAGCTAGATGAAATCGCTCCATTACCAAATTTTAGCATAATACATATAATTACTTTATAATGCACGTGGAGGCCTGCAGGGAGCGTCCCATGCATGAATGCACCAGGGAGGCCTCAGGTTTGGATGAGCTGAGAACTTCCACTACAGGGCAAGAATTATGAGCCCCTCACTCTTTGCCAGGAAGCAGGATGAATGTTTTATCTTTGGAAGCCCATGCAGCTGGCATCTTAAAACGCCTGCCAAGCCAAGATCAGTTTTAAAAATGCAAAGCAGTGCACCACAAAGTCTCAAGCTGGACGGACTCAGCCACAGCCCCGAGGCCTCTGTTTGTTTTAATTAAGTCGCTTTATAAAGTTATTTGATTCCAGTAGACAAATTCTTCTGGTAGCATGATGCATCATCTCTAGGCTGTGACTATGAATCTCATAAGAGCGTCTACGTTGCACTATTGCCCTATTTTAGAATATTACAATTTTAAAGACTTGTCTGTTTAGGACTTATCTGGGTTAATTTGTAATGTTTTTCAAGAAAGGAAATAAATAAACCAGTTTTTATTTCTATGACAATTAAGCATATTTGTGCTTTGTGTCTTGACAACTGCAACCTAGTCTCATAGAAGTGTAACTATGTGCTGTTTTTGTTGCAACAGTTTCAAAGAGAAATATCCACTGTTGGTGTTTAAACAGTTCTATATATATAAACCCTGGCACATTTCTACATTATGTTGATATATGCAGTGATGTTCTTGATGGTTCAGAATTGAAATAAGCCCAGACTGTTGCTGGGTTGTGCTCTATCATATTGGAAATATACCCTACACCAAATCAATAGTCCCGATAGTGTTAAATGTAAAACTGATATCAAATGCATTTGATGATGCGATGTTTTCAATTTCAACTACCCCTTTGCAGATTTTTAACTGTTTGTCAAACTTGGGAGTTACACATGGTTTTACAGAAACTGCAATGATGCCTTATACTAGTATATGCATTAATTTTTTTTTAAAGTAATGGATTCATACTTTTTATTGGTGTTGAGTGATATAGCCACGCTGGGCATTGTTTACCATAATATTTACCCAGTTGGCTCTCCTGTTTGGTTTGCCAGCTTCCTCTAGGCTCACGGCCCATAGGGACCAGCAGCACGGACATTATGATCTGGTGAGATCAGCTTGGGCAACAAGGGCCGCAATCAACACAGAGACATGGGCCAGAGACAGAGCACTCTGGGAGAGAAAGGAGGGAAGCAGAGGTGAGAGGTCCATGGTTGGTTCCTGTGTGAGCGTGCTGCGGAGTGCATGCGCGTTTCTGGCTCCCTTGTGTGCCGGTTGAATCAGCTGCAAGGCCTATCTGGCAGAATTCTTTCCTCCTACCATGTCTGTTGGCAGCACCTCCATTGCCGCTAGCCTCATGGTCATTATGTGTTAAAAACTGTTTATTCCTTTCGTAAAGAACCGGGTTGTAGTCAGTCAACATGAAGGTCACTTCAGTGAATCTCTTATCTCAAAAGGTCTCTGAAAATAGCAGCGGTTAGATGACACTTTTACTGAGCCAATTGTGTATCATATTGCATCAATATTTACAACACAACCAGTACACAGGTAAAAATATTTGATATGATTTAAATCTTTGTTTATGCGTTTTATATATTCCAAGCGTAGCATTGTGAAATACATTGTCAAATTATCAAATTTTCTTTATGCCGAAATAATTTGTGGATATTAAGAAAATAAACACTTGTGTAATGTTATCTCCCATATTCAATAGCATGATATAGCATATAATATAATTTCTAAAGCAGAAAACCATATTTTTTTGTTATATGTTAATTAATGCATTAAATGTGTGTGTGTGTGTGTATATATATATATATATATATATATATATATATATATATATATGTGTGTGTGTATAATAACATTTATTTTATATTATATATATATATATATATATATATATATATATATATATAATATATTATTATATTAAATGTATGTATATATATTTTTGATAATTATTAAAATGATATATAATATATTTTATATTATATATATATATATATATATATTTATCTAAATGTATTTCATAAAATTATAAATGTATATTTATTGTATTTCAATAAATATTTTCTCCTTTGTACAAATATCATTATATTTTAAATTCTTCTGTATATATGACCAAACAGAGTGTGGAAAAATTTATACTCATGAATATCTATTCATTTGTGAAGCTCTAAGTTGATGTATTACCATGGCTTGATGGACAATGCATGATGAGCTAGATCACTGACAATATCCAGCGACCCTTTTGCATACCTTACAGACATTCATTTACATTTCCAATACTCTTTCAACAAATATAAACCTCTTTATAGTGTCTTTAAATCAATTTGAAAAGTATTGGAAGATAGCAGGGCTTTAAATGTTGTAGTGTTACTCTTAAACAAAGAGAAGTGTGAGGTAGGAAGGAAAAAGCATGCAGAGAATCGTTGTCATTGACCTTGATCTCTCCTGGTGTCTCCAGGAAAGGCGCTGCTCAAACTCAGCTGGATGATTGCCTCGTTATTTTTTCACCTTTGTTAGTTGCCTGAAGCGCGGCGTGACGCCAGTAAGGCCTTTATGGCTCTGAATGCCAGGGGGGCGCAGTTTATTCACGGTATAGCGGAGATAGCAAGCGCTGGTGCGGCAGAAAAGGCCAATGTCGTTCTCCTTCAAAACGGCGACGTGAGAGATTGTTGTCGTGGAGTTGACATTGTGTTTATCGCCGAACGCAGAATGATTTTGGTCCTTGCTATTGTATGTGCGTGACTGATGGCTTAAAGCGCTGAACGCTCCGACTAGATTGTTCCAATAGACCCGAGGCAGCACGCCGCCATGTGGCGATTCTCAGTGCATTTGCTGTTACGTAGCCAACGTGGAATCGCCCCAATTTTTCGTTTGGAGCACAGCACATTAGCCTAATGCTAACCCACGTATTTATCAGCTGCAGCTGTGGTGGCATCCCCATTGGGCAAAAGAACAGCCAAACAACCTCAGCTACCAGTGGCCTTGCGTTTCAGATTGGTCAGTCTGCTGGTTTTAGAGGGCTTTGGGCTTTGAACCAGAATTTAGGCTGTGTTGGGAATTCAGCAGCTCAGAGAACTTCTGCAGTAAGACCACCTACATATGAAGTATTAATTTTAGATGGAGGAAAGATGCGTGTTTGGACTATTGCAAGAACAAGATAAAATTATAGTCTAACATTTGGGAACTGAAATAAACACTACTTGGATGAACAACCAAACCACTTAAACACGATCTTCCAACACTCTCTAAACTATAAACTCCAAAGGAGTATAGATATACAATAGTTATATATAAGTAAATTTGGATGTTGTTGAGTTTTGTTTATATATATATATATATATATATATATATATATATATATATATATATATATATATATATATATATATAATTATTATTTTATATTTATTATTATCATTGTTTTTAATACTTTTTATATTATTGATATATTATTTTTAATATTTTTAATAAGTTTTTATTGTCTTATGTTAGTATTTTTGTTATTTTTACTTAATCAAAATGGCAGGATTTAGCTGTATGCACAATGAAAAACATGATTTTTGGCTTAATTATTGAAGTTATCCATTTTTGTAAAATTAACTCAATTATATATAGTTAAGTTAATTCCATAAATCTCTAATTAACTATATATATATATATTCAGGATAAATAAGCAATAATATACAATAACATTTTAAATATATCTAACAACACAGTATTTTTATATGGATATAAATAAATCAAACACCTTTATTTAGACTTATTTTTAGATTTACTTTTTGAAGCTTAGTTCTTTAGCTGGATCACGGCCAACACGGCTAGTGCTCCGATAATGAACATCAAAAGGGATATGTAGCAAAAAGTCCCAAACTACGACACTCTAGATTAAAGCATCATATAACGCCAATATATAAAGTCAGACAGCCTGCGCTCCGCTGGTTACCTAACCTGCCTTAACCACACACCGAATCAGATCAAACAAGAAATCCACTTGTGAAAATGAAACCAAACAACAAAGCAAATTCATTTCATTAATGCACACAACATCTAGTCTGAAGCGAGTCATTGGCGGATAAGTTTAGTCATGAAAAGGAAACCAAAAAGCCCTCTATATTTGCAGTCCTTATTTGTACATGTAAAAAGCACCAAATCCAATACATACAGAGCAAGGAAAGGAGACAGACAATTATGGAAAACCACGGTAGCGTGAGCGCCGATTTAATATTCCACTTCAAACCTAACAACTTCCGCCTATGAGGAATGGCTATTTACTAAAAGCGAGAATATGAAGCATCATTAAGACGGAGGTCAGAGCGCGCCCGTTAAGCCTCCTCCACAACATAACAGATCCCCGTGGTCGAAAATACCTAACGAACCATAAATACAGATCTGAAAACTTTTGCATTGCCTCTGTAGATGTCTGTTTGCATCCGCCAAGGTCAGCTCTCCATCATCTCACCCGAAATCCGGTGATCTAGCGGCCTTTTCATTGCTTTCTTTCTCTTACGTCTTCCCTTTACGGCCTTGACCCGTTTCTTTGCTTTCTCTTTTCTGCTGATACGCCTTCTCTCCTTTCGCTTGCTTTTTCTTTTTAACATAATAGAAATGCCTGCGTCTAAAAGCACGAGGCCGCCAGCCATCAGCGTTTCAGCCGATTCCGACAATTGTTTAATGCAAAAAAAATGCATTTTTTTCCACGAAGCGAGTCCCTGGGAGATGCATCAAGCGAATAGAACCCCAAGGCCACCTTCGAGCCCGGCAGCATTAACCGATGGTCTTTATTAAGCGTTTACAGCCTCTCTCGCCGATTCTCAGAAGTGCCATGACAACATGTAATGCGTCCTAATGGGCATCTGTATCTTTCTATGATTGCTCAGTGTAGCTGCCAATCCAGCCCAAAGCGCAGCAGAGCCTTAATAAATTACAGCGGGCTATTACCCGAGCACGGGGCCGGGTAGCCGGATGGAGTCATAAGCGTGTACCTTCCCGGATCCATCATATGGAGATTTAGTTTGATGTCGCCACCCCGAGGCGGCGCTTTTTATTTGCTCTCCCCGAGAGCTCACGGGGCATCAGTGTCAGGCGGAGATGAGATCCAGGGAGAAGTGCGGATGGGAGATGGAGAGTGTTTTTGAGGCTCGGCGGTTGTGTGTTTTCTAAAGGGGAAGAAGCGAAAGCGCCCACGCCTTTGTGTGCGCTTAAATCGCGCCTTGGTGAATCTCCTCTGGGCCTGTCATGGGTTCCTCCGGCAGAACACACAGTTGGTCCTGCGAGCTGCACTATTGATTCCCAGAAAATTACTGGCCTGCATAAGTCCACACCATCTGCTTCTCGTTTACTGCAAATGCCAAGCAACATTTCCACAGCGGGGAGAGAGGCTCTCTCGTTCTTTCAGCGTCTTCTGAGCCAGGACCGACCGTTTGGCGGTGAAAAGTGCGACAAACAAGCCAGAGTGGACAAAGCAAGCAACATATATTGGAGTCGTTCAGGTGTTTACTTTTATATTACAACGTCCGTGCAGCAATTTTAATGCATAATAATGCAAGCAGCTTGAGAGTCTTGATCTACATCATGGGCTGATGCCCAAAGAATGCATTCGCTGATAAGCTGCTTTGATAGAAATGCATTTTGATTGTTATTATAATGTGTTTATGCACAAGTGCTAGAAGATCATTTTGAGTGCTTGGACACAGCAGGCGTGTTTTTGTGCAAACACACACAAAGGATGAAGAAGAATAAAGGCCTCACGTTCACTTAAAGCCGCTATACAGTGTGTGTAAAAATCACGCCCAGTAGTAGTGAGGATGCATGCCATATTAAGATTTTGGTACTTAAATATCATATTTCTCTTCCTTTTTTATTTAATAAAACCGGTTTTTGTTCTAAAAAGCTTCAAGGCTGCCACGCCAGCATTTAGTCTGATTCCACCAAGTGGCAAAAAGTAGAATTTGTCCATGAAAAATGATAGATGACTCAGTGAGATAGGGAAAATGGTAAGAAGATGATTTAAAAAAGCGCTTTCATTTGAGAGTCACTACAAAGAAAGTGAAAATGTGCTAATTAGTAGGAAATGCATGATATATTATTAATGTTTTTAAGCGTGATATTGTAAGATCGACTCTTTTAGTTAGTTAAAATGAAACTAAAACATACTTAGTCTAGAACTGAGATTTTTAAACAAAGGTGTAATGTAATATAATATTATATATTATATATTATATATAATATACTAAGTGTAATATAATAGCCATTGGTTTGTGTAACAGATGATATGTAGTTTAACATAATAAACATAATTATTATTATTAGTCAACGAACGCATTTCCCACTGTACTGCACTTTAGCAAATTTATTCTTTAGTTAAATTTTTAAAGGTTTTTATGTAAACATTTAAATTCGTTTTAGTGTAATAACAGGTCAGTACTAAATATTTTATACATTTTACGTATATATACATGTAATATATAAATTAAATTATTGCAATTTGTATAGTAACAATCAATGCAACTATGTCATATGTATTTAGTGTATAAAGCAAAACATGCAATATAGATTGTAATAAGTAGTTTTGTTCAATTTAAATCCCCAACAAAAAAGTTTATCACAACAAGATTTCCAGCAATGTTATCTTTAATATGCCTTACTGTGATTTGGTTAAAAACAAGTGAAAAAGTGCTTCATTTCCAAGTAAATTAATCTCGTTTAATGATTTTTAGATGTTTTAAACGAGCTGTTTTAAATCAAAGACTAATTACAAACTCATTGGAAGACTCATTCTTAGCGTAGAGATCAGCGCTGCCTCAGATCCGCGTTCATAAAAGGTAGGTCGCTTGAAAAGTTCGTGGTGTTCTCTATGCAGCACACACTCTTGTTTTTGTGTTATGCAAATACGTCGTCGCGGCGATGTGTGTATGCTGTCTTCTCTGTCCATCTCTCTCTCTCATTGCCCCTCTCCTTTCCAGCAGCAGGCTGGCTTGTTATCCGCTGGCGTGGCTGGAGTGTGACAGCGTGATAATCCGTGCAGATATGTGCGCGGCCCCAGAGATGTTCCTGCCTGCGAGAATTCTGGGGGCTTTCGGCCGTCTCCACACCCTCTCTCTCTCTATTTCTCTCTCAGCCCTCCCTTTTCTTCTGCTACAAATATTCCAAGGGACATATGCTTCCCCAGTTCACGCCAAAGAAGCTTATGGTGTTTGTTAGGCGGAGCTCAGGGTGTATGAAAGTGATTTGATCTTCGCTCCTGGAAAAACGCTTCATTACGCCTGGGTGCTGATCCATGACTCTGGGGCTGCGAGGTGTGCTGCTGGATCTCCTGGCAGGTGCATGTGAAGATCAGGGCGTCATTGACACCAGACTACCTCACTGACTTCATCTGACACAAATAAGCTGACTGTAAGTCTAGAAATGTGCAGCCACATGCGGCGAATCTGAAGGCGAACAAGGAAAATTAGCTCCAGTCCGCTGTATTTGTCTTTGTGTATTAGTCCAGTAACGGAGTTTTGCTGTTTTGAAAAATGAAGGGGACCGAGACAGTCAAAATTCCCAACTAGTAGACCTGATGTATGACCTGGTAGACCATCTTAGTCAAGTTGGTTTGAGCTTGAGAACCAGCTACCATGACCCACATCCCAAATTTTAAACTAACAAGAACCTGAACCAAACAGATCAATCTGTTTAATAAAATAATGTTAATAAGCGGTAATATGCACATATTATATAAGAATTGTATTATTCTCAGCACTGCACTCAATTTTGGATGCTAACATGAATATAACATATGATATGATGGTAATCAAAATAGTAGAGCTACTATTGATATATATTATAGCTAAACTATACAGATACTGATAGAGAGAGATACTGAAGTTTGTTTATGGTAATGCTATCTAGTTTCCAAAGAGAATGTGCTTTGGACACCAATATGATGTATTATTTATTATTATTTTCATCAGGGACAATGCACATCATATAAAATCAACATAAAATTTGCCAGATTTAGCCCCTGGGCAGGTTGATTATTTGAAAAAAAAAACATCCCTATGAAAGTCATCATTTTTAAATTTATTTTTAATTTGTATATTATTTATTTACACATACATTATTATTATTATAATTATTTTTAAATTTTTACATTTTTTTTTTTTTTGAAGAAACCAGTTCTTACGATCTTTTACAGTACTTTGCTTTGTTTAAATACCACCAGTAATATGTATATACAGGTTTATCAAAGTTTCCATAAAAGATATTGAAAAAAGACAGCCGAGTCGATTTATGGTAATACTGTTTTGTTTGGACAACAAAAATAATATATTATTTATTGCAATTATTTTAACCAAAGACAATACACATTAATAGTACACATGAAATCAATGTAAAATGTGCCGTATTTAAAAAAAGTAGCTAATTATTATCTGGCAACCCCAGGGCTGGTTAATAATAATAAAAATTAATTAGAAAAAAAATTAAACAGAATTTCACAACACTAAATTCCATATAATATGTTCTAATTTTGATTAGACAACCACATTTTTAATTTATTTTTTAAAAACAATAATTTTATATAGTACCGTATTATTATTTTAACGGTTTAGCACCAATTTAAAAGAAACCAGTGACTAGTAGGCTACTGTGAGTATATATCAAAGTACCATAGTATTACCATCTGGCAACATAAGTGAGCGATGTTACATATAGTGCTTTTTTTATAAGTGCCAGCAGCCCAGCGTCACATTTACACTTTTCTCTAAAACATGAGGCACAGACTGGCATGAAACACTCCTGAAAACACAAACGCTCCTCTACAGAATAAAGACATATCAGAGGCTCCCTCTTGTGGCGCCAGCTGTGGTCTGACAGCAGGTTAAATAAATCCCTCCCATCCTCTAAAATGAATGAGAAGGAGGCCTGGGAAATCCCCCTCGCTCCAGCCCCTCTGAAATGCCAGACATCAGAGAAGAGACTGCACCTGAGATCCACATTACAGTACCTTCACAGACTGCAGGCCTTACCCAACATCTGTCACTAATCACACACAGATGACAGTAATGTTAATTAAGTTAATGTAATCAAACTCCATCCATATGGCCTTGTCCTGATTAGTAAGAAATGCTTTTTTATCATTACTGTAACTTGTTAGATTAGTGCGCGCTTCATCACAGCGATGTCTGGAACCAAACAACACACAATAGGCCATATTGAAGGACTTTTAAAAGATAAAAGTAAAAACACAAACATAAACAGAAAGCGACAAAACACATTGGCTTTGACCCGATGTTATTTTTTGAAAAAATATTAGTAGTAAAAATGCTGCATTATTTAGTAGCTATTTTTATATACCTTTTAAATTCTAATTGTATTATTTCAACCACTCTATATATATGTATATATATATATATATATATATATATATATATATATACACACACACACACACACACAATATTTTTATTACTATTTTTATTTCTAAATTAAAATGATTAATTAAAAATGCCACATGCTGAAGATTCTAGTCTACACGTTTGTTACCATTACTATTTATTACTTCATTCATATTTATATTCATACTCTCCTCTCCTAAAAAACCAAAGCAGTTCAGTTCCATATGGGAATACATAAAGTATATACAGTATCCACATCATGTTGATTTCTATTTTAAAAAGAAACATTTTGAGATTTTTGGAATTCAGAATGCCGACTTCTTTTACGCTGCGCATCAACGTGACTTTCTAAAACAAGCGACAACCAGTGTGGATTACACGGCCTACAGATTACAAGCTCCCCATCGCCTACTCTGAGAGGGTTTGCCAGGATTTCTTGGGACGCCCACTCTGACTACAGAAAATATTGTGCATAACCGTGTAAATGAAAACCCGAAATCAGCGAGATGCAATTACGGCTGAAGAAACAAATAAACACATCCTGTGTGGCACGTGTGTTCAAAGCAGTCGTGCGGGAGATTTATGACAGGGTAGTGAATTGAGCAGAAAAAGCTCGAACCGGTGGCCTGTTGAATCGACCGTCCATTTATTGGCCATAGAGAAATGAGACCAGCTCCTCAAGCTGTCAGTAAATTTAGGACCTCGGTGGGATTGTAAAAGACTGTATTTGCTTGTCATTTGTGTCATTAAGCCATTATGAGGCTATTTCACCCCCTCCTTCCCTTTTAGACCAGATGATGTAAGATGTGTTCTCTTACATCAAACCTACACTGATGAAATTATGCGAATAGAAATTCAAAATGGGGATATAAGATATTTTAATGCTAACTAAATCTCTCTAAATCTCATCAAGGCTGCATTTATTTGATCAAAAATACAGTAAAAGTAGAAGTATTGTGAAAGTTATTAAATTTAAAGTAGCTGTTTTCTGCTTTATTAATATATTTTAAAATGTAATTTATGTCTGTGACGATATAACTGTATTTTTAACAGCCATTATTTCTTTTTCTTGTGCCATGACTCTTCAAAAAATCATTCTAACATGCTTTATGCTTAAAAACATTTATGTTTTACAGTTTTCATATTTTTGTTGAATAGAAAGTCAGGTCAGTCACTTTCTGAGAAAGATTTATTTATCTATTTATTTTACCTTTTCTCCCCTTCTTTTGACTTAATAAGAAATGCCAGGAGTGAAATTAACTGAAAGGTGCAAACTGGCTCTTTTAAAGCTTACAAACCAACTTGACCGGACACAGAAACATCAGTTCAACCAATAGTGTGAGGTAGTAGGGCGGGGACTATCTTTCTGACTGACCAACAGCAGACAGGAAGCGTTTCCTATTTCGCGCGAGTCCGAAGAAACACACATCAGCTCGACTAGATCAATGCATTCTAATTATTTTATCTCCCTAAATACATTATGTTTATTTAATCTAAAGCATTTTATTTATTTTCCCCTTTTTGTTTCTCCTGTTACAGCTTACAGTCAAGGCAAAAAAAGCATAGCACAGGAGTAAATCTCTGGCGAGAGTAGCTTGTTTGCGTGCCGACAAAATAAGTAACAGATGATTGACTTCTGCGATTGATGTTCATTCCGTTAGTGCCACGTGGCGGGTCCTCAGCTGGGCTAATAATGCCTTCAGTACAATCAATAGATGGGAAGATATTACTAAACAAACATCTCTGTTTACCAAGGAACAGTAAAACAATCACACTTAATTTGATTTTTGGTCATTACTGCAAATGTTCTTGTCTCTGCTGCTCTGGCGTGATAATGTGAAGATTTAGAAGTAATTGGAATCGATGAGCGCGTGCGTTGCACAGAGTCTGTGTTCAATAGTTTCTCTCCAACAGACTAGATCAGCAGCAGCGGGCGCTCGCGCGCACGCGTACCCGAGGATTACGAGATCGAGCAATCGAGCGCATAATCCACGGAAATGTTTGGTAAGAAACAGCAGACAATTAAACAAAGCGACCATATTCCACGACCTCCAGCGGGCGCTGAAGTAGGTCATCTGAACTTTTTCAATTGAAAGGTTTTATCTCCAAGCGTATCAAAAAACCGAACATTTGCTCTCCCTCAGGCCGTCCATCAGAGCGGATTTGGAGAAATGTAGCATTGCGTCACCACGCTCGCAAAGGTCCTCTGAAGTGAATGGGCGCCGTCAGAATGAGAGCCCAAACAGCTGATGAAAAGCGTCACAATAATCAACAAGCGATCCGATTAATGCAAAAAGCTGCAAGCAGATCAAGCAGAAGCAATGGTATAAAGTTAAAGCGTGTTACTGATAGATTTCAACCGTGTAAATGACATGTTTTTATCTGCCCGTTTGCGCTCTCATTCTGGTGGCACCCATTGGCGAGCAAGTGATGCAATGCCAAATCTGCTCTGAGCGCCTCCAGACACAATCTACACCTTACATGAACTGAAAAAGTTTTTCGTTTTTGGGTGAGTCTGTTTTCTGAAAAGCTCTCGTGAAGAAATCCTTCTTGAAACACGAGACAAACATATTAGTTTTTCAGAAGAAAGTTCAAAGAGCGCAACCACCAGAAATGTTCAGTAAATAGCTGCCAGACAATTAAGCAAGGCAAAATGTTTTTATACGCTTCCCGGTAGCAAAGTGGGTCGTCTGAACTTTTCAAACAAAGCGTTTTATCTCTAAAAGCGTATTTGGCTCGAGACTGTCATCTCAATGACCCTTAGCGCTGCATCAGAGAGGGAAAAAGGACAGAGAATAAAAGCGAGAAGAAAAAGCGCGTTTCCACTCAATCGTCCACCAAGTGTCTAACGTGCTGGCTGCACTGATGAGCTAATAAAACCACACCAAAGTTTTGGACCATTTCTGAAGATGACTGTGTGTCTGTAGATGAGGCTCGGTGCTGAGTGTGACACTAAGATGCCCCGGCTCATTGGGGGTGGCTTCTCTCTCCTATCCCCCTGCAGGAGGAGGGCCACCCCGTGCCAGACCCCCATCTATGACTCCCTTTTGTTTCTTAATGTTCAAAATCGATTAAGAGATGATCGGGCCTGGCAGCTAATTAAAAGGAGCAGGTGCCAGAGTGTAAAGCAGCCGTGGAGCCAGGAGCCGACATAGAGCGGCACAATTATTCATCTCGAAAGCTCAGACCTCACTAAAGCGAAAAGCGCGCAAAGACAGACTAATGGAGACTGACTCACCTCTAACACACTCACATTACGCTCTAAGAGTCTGGAGCACTGCGAGGCAAGCGCCCAGTAAATGATACAGCGACAAGACTGAGAGGAGGAAACATACGCCTTGCTGGGTCATTCCTGCTAGCCAATATATTGCCGAATTCTTATCGCGTAATAAATATGATAACGTTATAAGGGATGTTTAAGCCTCCAGAATTTACG
The DNA here is from genome assembly GCF_018831695.1 of Puntigrus tetrazona. Lineage (NCBI taxonomy): Eukaryota > Metazoa > Chordata > Actinopteri > Cypriniformes > Cyprinidae > Puntigrus > Puntigrus tetrazona. The sequence goes on along the minus strand of NC_056722.1, from coordinate 299,138 downwards.
TTCTGATATAAACGAGTCAACCTCATGCCGTTACAAACCTGTATAGCGACTTCTGTGGAACACAAAATAATAAATGCTGAAAGGTCTTTGTCCATATAATGAATGTCAGTTTCATTTTTGTGCCTTTAATGTACTGGATAATGTATACTATTTTTACTATGCCATATTTAAATCACGTTATTTTGTTTGCTTTATCATACTATCACTATTAAGTGAATATTACAGTTTTCTCAATTGCTTTGGCTCAATTCTCGGATGAAATTTTAATTTTCAAAACAATAAGTTCAGATCTCTAAACAATTAGCTTCTTGTTCACATCAGATTAAATTTCTTATTGATTTGAGCAAATTGCAAATGCTTTGGCACATGTCATAGCAAACAGTAAAGTACAATTGTCTGCATTTTGCACAAAAATTAATTGCATATGGCTTGTTGATCAAAACTGATCAGACGATTCTTACTTTAACTGTCAAACTCTTCATAACTTTTCAATCCTTTTTCATTGTGTAAGCCATCACACTCAAAACGATCCATTCAGTTATGAAAAGTTAGTATACATACATGTATATTCTATAAATATCTGTCATTGACATTGTTTGTAATGTCTGATATTTGGCTAATGACCTCTAATTGCAACACAATTTGAATCAACCAATCAACCAATTAATTCAACCATGTAACCCATCAAGTTTGGGAGCATATATATGTAGATTGCCTACAGCACAATCACTACCAGTTTTTTTTTTTTTGGAAAATGGAGGACTTCCACAACCTGAACTGCAGCAACATGCTCGTAGAAGAGTAATTGGAAGGCGTGTAAGAACACGTGGTGGTGGTGTTAGAGGAAGACACAATAGAGGAAGAGGTGGAAATAGAAGAGTCAGAGTCTCTGTTGAATGCCATGAATGCTGCATGTGAGGACATCACAGCTGATCATTGCAGGGGATGGGTGCGGCATTCAAGGAGATTTTTCCCAGTGCATTGCAATGGAAAACATCAGATGTGATGCTGATGAAAATCTTTTGGCCTGACCAACAAGAGCGACAGGATGTCCACCAAGAATAATTTTTTCTTCTTCTCATGGGTGTTATTTTGCATTTGTGGTAACGTAAGACATCTGAAATGTACAGTAATTGGACGAGCAAGATTTCCGTTTACATGTAGTGCATTACAAAAATAAATGTACTGTATAAATACAAATGTTCATATACTTTTTTTTTTTTCTATGTACTATTGACTGTTCTCTCAACAAATATCAGTTTTGTTTTGTTTTTGTTTGTTTTACTAAAACCTTAATTTCCATGGTTGAGTGCCATGGTGAAAAACAACTAAACATTTTGACCAGCGTGGCTCACACAATGACAAAAATACTTTATATTTTGGTGGCCTTGGCCAAATGACTGACAAGATAACTAGGTTTTGAAGCATGAATGAAAAGTTTTGGGTGACTAACTACATTTTGCAGACATGCAATAGAGTTCTGAAGTTCTAGCAAACAGTTTTGACATTTTGCACTAACAGTTTAGAAAGTTAAGACTGTTTTGAAAAATGTGCCAAAGCAATTGAGAAAAACTGTAGTATGTTTTAAAAATATTTGTCAGTGTCACGGGGTTTTCTGCATCTTTGCAATTTATTTAAAAATGTATAAACTGGTATTTTATGAAGAACTATACCAGGTGATTTTATTTTTTTTTTTTTACTAAAATGTGTTTTCTTAGGAATTTTGCTGTAATATGTAAAACTTCAACAAAGAGTCATAGAAATGATCTGAAAAGTGGTCAGGGCATATGGATGGATAGATAGATAGATAGATAGATAGATAGATAGATAGATAGATAGACAGACAGACAGACAGACAGACAGACAGACAGATAGATAGATAGATAGATAGATAGACAGACAGATAGACAGATAGATAGATAGATAGATAGATAGATAGATAGATAGATAGATAGATAGACAGACAGACAGATAGACAGATAGATAGATAGATAGATAGATAGATAGATAGATAGATAGATAGATAGATAGATAGATAGATAGATTTAGTTTCACTTAATGTACTAAAAATAGACACATGCAAAAAATATAAAAAACACAACAAAGTAACAAAAAAAGATGTTTTAAATATAATTTGAGCCAGTCCATACAGCTTTAATAAGAAATGCACACAAACAACAGCACTTTGGAAATGTGTTTGCATTTGCTTGTTTTTTTGTACTGTCTCCATCTCATTATAGCAGAGTTATAATAAGAAACAACGCCACCACGCTGGGCCGGCACATGTCACCGTGTTACCACAGCTATCTCCATCTTATTGACAGACAAGAGAAGGGACATGAAATTTCATTAAAGTGTAACATAGCAGAACATAAATCAGTGCCTCTGAAAACACACATGAGGAGTGATAGACAATGGAATAACTCTCTTTGACATGTGAGTTCACAGCCGCACTGGGGATACTGGGGGATTTCAGCGGAGCCATCAAAGAGAGTCATCCAAGATTTGTGGCCTTTCATGTGTCCCAATGGCAGCGCCACAGCGCTAACCGTGAAATTTAAACGGGTTACTGTATGGCGCCTCTGAGTCACTTTAAATTAAGGATGAATCTGTCGGAAAGGCAGGAGTGTCGATACTGTAGGGATGTCTTGCGATGAATCTTGCTTTTCTACCTTGCTTTTCAGTCTCTGTGTGACCTGTACTCAAAGAAACCATTAAGCCAGGCTGAGTTTATAAAATTCATACAGAGTTGAAGAATCAGCCATGGTTTTCTGAGACCACAGTAAATGGTTCTTAATGGCAAATCTGAAACCATTTACGGCTCGCCTCGAAGAAGAGCCAGAGCATGCTGTGCGGTGCTTTGCTGAAGGACAAACTTTGGAAAACGCTTTTCCAGAAACCTGACAATGTCGCTAAGCTCTTGTAATGCACAAGGACAGGTTCATGCACTCAGAGATGAGTCCAGTCTTTATGCTCACTGCGGCTTCTCAATGGGCCTTTGGCACAAACGTGACTTTCTGCGCTATCTGCGAATAATGTTTATTATTCGCAGAAATAATAAAATAATGCAGCATTTCTACCTTTGTGTGTTTAAAAGTTGGAAAGGTTAAAGAAAGGCAATAGACTGTGTGTTAATAATTACATTTAATGAATGCTTACTGGATTGAACTGCACAGACAAAAAATATGTATACTGTAAAATATAGTTGTATCAAGCAAATGTATTTGTTTGTTTATTAAATGTCATTTTATTAAACAATTTGGTAACACTTTACAATAACGTTCATTAGTTAACATTATTTAACTACATTAGTTAACATGAACTAAGACATCAACAGCATTTATTCATCTTAGTTCAGCATTTAAAAATGCATTATTAAAATCACAAGTTTTTGTTTGTTAATGCATTGTTATCTAACAAGAACATTAACAAAGAGCAAAATAAATGTTTGTTTGTGTTAATTAATACAGTAATTATTGCAAATGACACATTGTGTTATATTAATTAATATTGTTTAATAAAATAAAGTTCTATTTATATTATTCTTGTACAAATGTATTAAAATTTAATAATTATTTAGTTTTATTAAATAAAATATTATTTGATCTTTTTTATTTGATAAAAATATGTGCATAGACATAAACCTGTTTAAGGTTAATACATTTTTAAGAAAATAATAAAGTAAACTATTTTGAAATTATATAAATATATATTTCATAAAAAGTTCTGACAATGTGCATAAAAACAAACTTACTTGAGGACAATACATTTAATGCGATTTCTAAATTTTTTTATAATATAAATATAATCTTATTAATTAAAACAACTTGTTTACATTGTCTAAAAACATTATAAAATATCAGTATATTTAATTAATTCCAGACAAATTATTATAAATATAATAAAACATTTTTTATTAGATTATAAAATAAATACATTATAAAAAAAAAATACTTATTATCCTCTCCCCAAAAAGTAAGGGTCTCTTCATAATTGGAAAGAAACTTAGTTTTCTAAAGCTACTTCACCTCTGAATTTAATCAGTGCAGCTTGAAAAATTTGGGGGTTTTGGATGGCTAAAATTCCTTCAGCTTAGACAAGTTCACTGGCCAAATTGCCTCTAAACTGTATCACATTATTTCCAGCAGTAATAGTCGTAAATCTGACCTTTAAAACACTGACAATTAAAAATGCATCAAAGCCTGAGAGGGTGGCTCCTGCGTGACAGTTCACCCACATACAGACACAGAAAGAGAGAGTCTGGCTGAAACTCACAGAACGGCACCACGGGGTCACAGAGAACGAAAAATAACTTCACACGCCGGCGCGGGTTCTCCACTGACTCGGTTTTGTCTTTCTCCATTACCGACTGTTTGAAGTAGATAAAGCGGTCGGTGTGTAATGGTGGCCCGGCTGACCCGTGTGGCTGCTCCTCTGTCTCTGGCAGTTCCTCAGAGAGGATTGTGGGTAGGAGTAGGATAAATGGTGGGTGACTGCTGGCGAGGTGGAATGCTGGATGATATGAAGCTTTAAAAAAAAGCGCACGTAACCTTTGATTGTGCTTCCGGCGGATACGCACGCCTGCCAGTATCTTCGTGAGCATCTCTGCCAAAGCCTCTTCGGCGGGTCAGATCACAATCATAATTGACCGAGTGAATCACCAAAGCCTTTATCTGAGACATGAGACGGAGCTCTTCTCAGATTCAGGTGAGTCAAATCCATGATCTGATGTTCACAACCACCGCTATCTCCTGTTCTCCATTACACGATCACACGTGAGGAATCTACAAAAGTAAAAAAAGACTGAATTCTGAAACAAAATGCATTTTATTACATTACAAATTAATATGCTAGGAAATTATTTTTAATAGGAGGTGTTTTGGATTATAAAAATGCTTATTTCCCCACCAAATTTGTGTTTGAATAGTCCATGATTCATAAGATCTAGATTGATTCGATTTGATTCATTGTATGGAATTATAGGACTGATTTTCAGTTTATTTGATTCAATACAGATTTGATTTCACAATGTTGTTTAATTTTGATTTTTGATTCGATTTTGACATTTGCTTCAAACCTGATTTGTTTCTACTGTAGAACTATCGACACTGATTTTCGAATCATTGTGTTTGTGTTTCATGAAGTTCACAAGATTTGGTCTGATTCTCAAAGTTGATTCGTTGGGATAAGAAAATATATTTCAGCAACACAACGCTTAGTAAAATGCAGTTACTTAAATGCATTTCATATTCATTTTGCATTTGCATTTTGTTTACAACAGTAGTTTTGTGGATCACGAAATGCAATTTGTCATTATTTTTTCATTGTTCCATTTCATGATTTAGAAAAGTGCATTGCATACATTAAATGCTTATTCTATGGATTATATTATGTACATGTCTATATATTTTATCTAAGTGACTTTTTTTTTTTTTTTTTGAAGCCTTCATTATAGCTATAGTGCCTGGATGTTTTACCTTTAAAAAATTGCCCTGCTTTTAGAGAATAACATTACAGTTGTCTGTGTGAGTCAAATATGAACATTAACACATTTTCATGTCGCTCATGGCTGATAATTATCCATTTACATAAACATTATGGCACTGAAACCTGTCAAATATGCACTCAAGCCTTGTGTTTGTGCGCATAATATATATATGATTTATAAAGTCAGCAAGACTGTAGGGAGCCTCGTGATTGAGGGGGGCCCTGAGAGGAAAATGTGATTTTGTACTTGATTTTTTATGACGGGGAACCACCAGAACGTGATTTGGGGGCCCCGAGTGGACAGGCTGCCCAGGGGCCTGAAACCATAGTGGCGTCCTGCCTGACCCCGTGACCTCTACAAATACTGAGAAACATTACATAATTTTATGGCCAAAGGCTTCATTGGAAGATGTCATACCTGACAAAAATATGAATACCGTGTTGTCGTTCACCAAGTTTCCACAGATATGCTATCTGTTTGTGACTGTAAAGGTCTGCTGGGCGTCTCTTGTTTGTTGTGGCCTCTTTCTTCCCATCATTCCTCGCCAAAACAGTTTACACGTAGAGTGAGAGCCAAAAGCAGTGACTCGGACCACAGACTGTTCAGCAAAATCTTGGCCTGGCCTGGCCTGAGAATGTGTCTCTCACACACACAGAGCATTACTGCACCACTGATTTCCCATGATTCTATTTTGATTCATTAGACTGACTGAATTTGATTCACCAACTGGAATTAGGACATGGAACTAGCACTGATTTCCCAGGTTCATTTCATTTGAAATCTATTCTGATTCACACAATCATGATTTGATTTGATTCAGTTCAGATTTAATATGATTCACTGCAAGGACCTATAGGACTGGGCATCAGTCCTGATTTTCAAGTGGAATGAATTCAATTTGGATTTCATGCCATGGAACAAATTTTGGTTTTATGATTTCAAAAATCATGTGATTTCTGATTTGCATGGCAGCTGTAATAGTTTAGAGATAGTTTTTCGTTTCTTTATTATGAAGAACCCTAATGTCCTGGAGCAGGGCAGGGGGATCGCTTTCTCAAGGACTACACAGAAGATTTTGTGTTCCTCACTAACCTGACACACTACCTGGACTGTCTCTGATCGTTCTATAGAACTGCACTGAACACCTCCACCTGTGCACAGCTGTCCGGAGATGGTCCTCGAGAGATCCTAGCCGAGTCAATTGGGTGCTGGTGTCATTGCAACCCTTTGCAGACCGTGGACTTTGTGGAAGATGACACCAGCCCCATTTAGGAACCAGAACCCGGCCCACCATTTCCCACTGCGCAAAACTACAGCCCGAGCCAACCACTGATGGAGAGCCAGAGCTGACAAGTCATTGTCATGGAGCACGACAGAGCTGAGAGTCTCCTCAAAGTCAGATCCACTGACATCAGACCAGGTGAGACGAGGGCCATGTACAGTGATAACTCTGCACACTGGACCATGGCTGAGGATGAGCCGATTATACATTTAGGGCTGCTGAATTTACAAGAGGATCTAATAAGCTCGGAAACTGAACTTGTCCCTATATACTCTGCCTTGGTCTGTTGTCGACCAGCCACTGCCTCAGGATTCCACTCTTTGGCTACATGTTGTCCTTCTGGCTCTATTAGGCTCCTCCTTCCCTCCAGCTCCACCTCTTTCCTCTGTCCTCTAGCTCCACCACGGCCTTCCAGATCCCTGACTCTGCAATGGTCACCAGCACCATCTGCTCCACGTTGTCCCTCCAGATCAGCTCTCACAGTCATCATGGCTGTGGCCTGGGTCCTGCTGGACTCCTCCTGATCCAAGACCCTCCTATCTCTTCCTGGCTCCTACCTCCTTCCGTCTCCCCTATGGCCTCCTCCTGGGTGTCCATCCTCCTCCAAAATCACCTCCCAAGTTCCCACCCGCCCTTCTCCATGTTGTTGTTCTGTTTATAGGTGCGAGGACACACCTTTCCAAGGGTGGGCGAACTGTAACAGTTATAGACTTTTGTGTTTTCTTTTCGTTTGTTTGTTTGTGTGTGTGCGTATGTGTATTTTGCTACCCTTCTTGTTGGATTGCCTCATTGTTGATTATTATTGACTGTTTATTGTACATCTTTGTGTGCTCCTTACACACCAAACCGTGAAAATATATTGGTTTATTAAAAATAATAATTAAAATTTGTATTTAGTTAATTTATTTTACAAACGGATTCCAAAAAGTTGGGACACTATACAAATCGTGAATAAAAACTGAATGCAATGATGTGTAGGTGCCAACTTCTAATATTTTATTCAGAATAGAACATAACTCACGGAACAAAAGTTTAAACTGAGAAAATGTACCATTTTAAGGGAAAAATATGTTGATTCAGAATTTCATGGTGTCAACAAATCCCAAAAAAGTTGGGACAAGGACATTTTCACCACTGTGTGGCATCTCCCCTTCTTTTACAACACTCAACAGACGTCTGGGGACAGAGGAGACCAGTTTCTCAAGTTTAGAAATAGGAATGCTTTCCCATTCTTGTCTAATACAGGCCTCTAACTGTTCAATCGTCTTGGGCCTTCTTTGTCGCACCTTCCTCTTTATGATGCGCCAAATGTTCTCTATAGGTGAAAGATCTGGACTGCAGACTGGCCATTTCAGTACCGGATCCTTCTCCTCACGCAGCCATGATGCTGTGATTGATGCAGAATGTGGTCTGGCATTATCTTGTTGAAAAATGCAGGGTCTTCCCTGAAAAAGATGACGTCTGGATGGGAGCATATGTTGTTCTAGAACCTGAATATATTTTTCTGCATTGATGGTGCCTTTCCAGACATGCAAGCTGCCCATGCCACACGCACTCATGCAACCCCATACCATCAGAGATGCAGGCTTCTGAACCGAGCGTTGATAACAACTTGGGTTGTCCTTGTCCTCTTTAGTCCGGATGACATGGCGTCCCAGATTTCCAAAAAGAACTTTGAATCGTGACTCGTCTGACCACAGAACAGTCTTCCATTTCGCCACACTCCATTTTAAATGATCCCTGGCCCAGTGTAAACGCCTGAGCTTGTGGATCTTGCTTAGAAATGGCTTCTTCTTTGCACTGTAGAGTTTCAGCTGGCAGCGGCGGATGGCACGGTGGATTGTGTTCACTGACAATGGTTTCTGGAAGTATTCCTGAGCCCATTCTGTGATTTCCTTTACAGTAGCATTCCTGTTTGTGGTGCAGTGTCGTTTAAGGGCCCGGAGATCACGGGCATCCAGTATGGTTTCTGGCCTTGACCCTTTCTCACAGAGATTGTTCCAGATTCTCTGAATCTTTGGATGATGTTATGCACAGTTGATGATGATAGATGCAAAGTCTTTGCAATTTTTCGCTGGGTAACACCTTTCTGATATTGCTCCACTATCTTTCTGCGCAACATTGTAGGAATTGGTGATCCTCTACCCATCTTGGCTTCTGAGAGACACTGCCACTCTGAGAAGCTCTTTTTATCCAATCATGTTGCCAATTGACCTAATTAGTGTTAATTGGTCTTCCAGCTCCTCGTTATGCTTAAATTTACTTTTTCCAGCCTCTTATTGCTACTTGTCCCAACTTTTTGGGATTTGTTGACACCATGAAATTCTGAATCAATATATTTTTCCCTTAAAATGGTACATTTTCTCAGTTTAAACTTTTGTTTCGTGATTTATGTTCTATTCTGAATAAAATATTAGAAGTTGGCACCTACACATCATTGCATTCAGTTTTTATTCACGATTTGTATAGTGTCCCAACTTTTTGGAATTTGGTTTGTATTTTATCTGATTCACAAGATGTATAAGATTGATTCAGGTCAACACTAAGGACAGTTCAACAAATTATTCCTGATTCCACTCCATTCAACTGAGATTCTCAAGGTTTTGATTTGATTAGTTTCAAATTTGACTCGCAGGATCTGATTCTGATTCTGATTCAAACAGATGCCAGGAACTAGAGCTTGGTATCAAATTTACAAGGTCTTGATCGATTCAATTAAATTCTGCAATAATTTAATTGGCGTGACGTGATATTCAGTTACTAGTTTCCAAAATAAGCTACTACCATAAACTCCTAAAACTCAACTGCGTCATTCCTACAAAAGCATATTTCCACCTGCAGACATGCAAAAGCAGGTACATTTTCTCTCCAGCACAACCACCAGCCATCCTCTGTCCTTCTCTAGTGCCAAATGGACTGTGAGCAATTGAATAAAGACCAGGGTCTTAATTGAGCCCATTCGTCTAGACTCCTATAGCCATTCTTTTCTGTCTAATTACCTGGGGGTGTGTGTGTGTGTGTGTGTGTGTGCGCAGTTGGCTGGACTACAGTTCCCCTGATGAGAATCGTATGAGACACCATACACAATGCACACTCAATAGCTCTGCGTGGACAGTTCCCTTCCCAGAATAAACACATGCTGCAGTATAAAATTAGCTGAATTGAATCCAGCATATTTGCTGTGAAGGAGAGCTGTATTGTTTTTGTCATTATAAAAAAATGAATACAGTGAAATGTATTTATGCTTTTACATTTTTACTAGAGTATATATTAGAGAGTGTATTAAGTGTCACGGATTTGTCACTTCTTGTGACTTTATTGTGCGTTACACCAGTACACCAGTAGGTGGCCACAAGTCACTGATTTATGAAGAATTCATTGGGTCATTCAGCCGATTCGTTTAAAAACCGAATCTTTTAGGCGCTAAAAAAATGCCTGTGTTTATGAGCGAGTCACTGAATAATAAATTCAAACAATTGCTTCGAAACACTAACTGAGAGACCACAAAGGTCCGTTTCGCTTAAAATGTACGGTTCATTTAACAATATGAACTTATTGTCTATTGAACTGTTTAATAAAAGCAGTCACTCGCAAGCAGCAATTGACTATATTTGTGAGTGTTGATCTGAGAGAAAGTATTACAGTAGGGTTGATATGAAAATCATTAAAACGCAAGATTTACCTTTCTGATAATTATGTTTTCTCACGCAGATGAGAGTTCTATAATCAGCGATGCATTACAATCTCTAAACGAGTCACATGACATTGCTATACTCACCTGTGCTATACTTTCAACCTTTTTATATTACTATTACGCAAATTTGTACATATCAATGCAAACGTACATCTCAACAACAGTAAAAAAAAACTGAAAAGGGTTTGCAGTGAAGGAAAAAACACAAAATTCACACAAAAGCTGATTGGCTTGAATGCGTATGCAACACATGCAGAAAGAGGAAGCTTTCAATTAGCTTAGCATCTTTTAATGGTTTTATTAACAGATTATATTGTTTTGTTTTTTTAAACGTCCATTTTAGTATGATTTCATAAATTATGTGAACTTTGCGCAGTGTGATTACACTGTAAATGTGTGATTTTTTTTTTTTAAGATGCTCTCTCTCTCTTGCTTTTATGAGTAGTGTAACTACAGCAGGGTCAATATGACACAATGAGTCAGACAGATATGAAGTCTACAGGGTGACATGTTTGCCCCGCACTCATAACTCAGCTTAAATATGGGGTGTAAGACATTACATCACCATAACACACTGTAATATTGTGTCAAGAGGGCTAAAATGGCCCACTATGTGTCATATTTAAAACCTCCAGCAGATTATACATCACACATATAGAAAAAAATAGAAACGCATTCAGACTCACTCTTATTGGATCAGAATAAATGAGGCGGCAGAAGCGCTGATCTGACCGTTACCTGTATCTTTCCACTTCAAGGAACCGCTGAGCACCTGACAGCATTTCTTACAGTCGCCATCAATAACTCACTTTGCGTGTACATCTCAATGCATTTAACAAGCTGTCAGGCCTGTGTGTGCTGGAGTGGAATAACTAGATGGTCAGAAACAGCTTACCAGTAATTACGCTGGCTAAGGTATAATTTCTATCCACTCTCATTTTGCTTTCTAAAGAGGGAAGGAGTGATAAAAGTGAATTGTGGGAGGTCTTTTCAGGTGGTCTCAGGTGTGGATACATTAGTCCTGGCTCGCTTTGCCACGTTAATAACCAGATTTATAGGCCACAAGATCCTCAGAGAGGAAAATGAGCAGCGTGGAGCACGGAGGAGACAGCACCTCCTACACGTGGTCTGGATAAACCCTCTCCAAAGCTAGGGATCTGATCTCTCACAGGAAAGAGGGTTTGGGCAAAGCCGGAGATTCTCAACCTGTCCAGCTTGCCTGACCCATCACCCCCTCTGTTTAATTTGAGGATTATCCGGGAAAAAAAAGCGCTTTATTGCTCAGGACGGATGTGAGCTTAAAACACTGGGCGGTAGAAATGCGATCAGACAAAATGGGAGAAAATGTTCAGCTAGAAGTTCAAAGAGGAAACTTTCACCGCTCTTCCGTGTCTCGGGAGACTTAACCGATGTTTTAGGAATGTTTGATTTAAAGTTGAAGCGAGGTACTGGCTAAACATTGCACAGCGACATCGGCTCAACCAATCGCTCGCGTTTGGGGGCGGGGCTATATATTTGACTGACCAATAGCAGGTGTGGGGCTGAAACCTGTTTGAAAACACTCGTTATTATGGTGGAACTGCTTTTAACAGAAATTAAATAGTTCACTAATTCTGTAGTGAAAAAGGAAATTAATGGGATAATTGTTGACTGTAAAAGTATCAACTATAAAATAATTATACGTTGCACTTTGAAAGAATTTTAAAACAAATATCAAAGCAGTTTTTACTGATTGCAGGCAACAAAATAAAATCCGCAGTGTCACTGTCATAACCAAAACTAATAAAAACAATAATAATAAAAAAAGTAATTAAATTGAAATAAAGCTACAAAAAAAAACAATTAAATATATCAGTTAAAATAAGCGCAAATTAAAAATATTGCATTTGAAAAATGTACTATACACCAAAATAAAGCTGTATTCATATATACATAATCAATATACACACACATACATGCAAACAAATACTTGTACGTTGTATGTGTGATTAATCATGATAAATAGTATGAAAGCACAAATGGCGATACAATTTTCTAATTTTTGCTGTTACAACACAAAACACAGTCTCACAGTTTCACAGTTTTTGTTTTGTTTTTTTGTTGTTTTTTTCAACTACTCATATAACAAATAATATTAAAATAATACAGCACAAATTTTCAAAAAAATTCTCAGAAAAAAAAGATAAGCAGACAATGTCAATTTGATGCCATTGCCGTCTAGAAGAAATAATTGATATATTAAAAATATCTCATTCAGGTAATGACAATGTACATCGGCTGTGATGGTTGCTGAATTCTGAGCAGGACCCAGAGCTGTTTGGCTCTGTGCATCTCAGAAAACAATTTAAATGTATGAAGGCTAATGCACTAATATCAATTATAGATGAAGTATTCTAATTTCCAGGCTGTTGGTGTCAATGAGCTTTGCATTCTTTTATCTATGCTCATTAACCGTCAGCGTGAGATAACTATTATTTTTCATTAAAAAAGAAAGTTGAGTATATTATTTGTCTCATCCCTCTCTAGGTATTGATATAGCGTTCAGTCAGGTGTAACAAGCATGATGTGGGATGTTTGTGAGGACGGCTGTACCAGAGCAAACAGAAGATTAGCATTTGTCAGTCTATCATTACAAAAGAGATAGCTGTAGTTCTAAAATCTGATTGAATGAACCACGTTTAGTGTAAAATAGTCTATGTATGTGACCACACATCAATTAAATTTCATATTAATGCTTCAAATTGCTATGTTGCTTAGCAACTGTACAGCTGGACTGCATTTCTTGGTGGAAAAATTAGTGGTACCTGCTAAAGCAAGCACTATAACTATTGCTCATACTCGGAGTTTGGAATTTAAACCCCTAATCCTGCGTATTAAATTTTTGGCCTAAACCCACGCAACAGACATGAACGATTCCTCAAACCAGACACAAATGTACTTTTCAGACTAAATATTTACACCTAAAAAGTAGCCATGTATCCACCCTCCAGAAATTCACAAGCGATATAAAAATAAATATAAAAAAAACTATGACAAATATTTATTTTAGTTCATTTATATTTTTGCAATTATTTGAATAAATGGGATAAATTGAATATTATTTATTTTTTTAATTAGCCTAAAATGTATTGAGTATTAAATATATATATATGAAAATACTATTTCAGTGTTAACACACCAGTAGCATGAGTAAAATGTATCTTCATTCTTTGAGGTTCAAATAGTGTTAGAGAGGTTTATCTTCAATGTTTATCTGTGTATTTAGTTTTACATTTTCTGTCACACCATAGGACACATTGATATGTCAACTACCAATCAATCAGCTACACTGATATGTGGATTGTAAACATAGAAATGATTGAAAAGGGCTTCTGTCCAAGTCATATGATCCACAAAGTTGAGCAATGGAAGAACTAATCAACTCGGCATCAAATCACTGAACGTTAGTGACAACTTTAAGATTTTCTTTCCACTTTCAAGCTGGCATTGAGCAAAAAATGTAAGTCTAATAAAACACTGCAGCTTGTTTTAATAACTCCTCTTCTCCCCCCAGCTGACATTTACCACACTTGGCTAAATGAGGTGAGTAATATTTTATGAACACAGCTTCCTTTGTAGAAAGATATGGCAGAGGTGGTATAGTTTAACCTTGGTGTGTGGCGTATATCTGTCTCTCTCACACACCCAGGATCTCGGGGCACACAGAAGACGGGCGCTTTGGGTGCAAACCCCAGTCTGAATTCAGAATGAAGGATTGTGGTCATTCCTCTCTGTAACTCCAGGTCTCTGTGGACGTCCCTCCCTCTGTCAATTCTACAAGTCATGTCCGAACCTCGTCTCCTGCTTTCCTGCTTTGCTTTTGATGAATATTTAAAGCGCCAGAATAAAAGTGTTGCAGGTAACAAGCCACATTGATTTTCAGATGTGGGGACAAACACACCGAAATTAGATGTCAAAGTCCAGATGCCGGTGTTTAAAGTGAAATGTGGCTGTTTGCGTTCGCGACCGGGCTCAGAGAGGGCAGACCCATTTATTCACAAACCAGTCGGAAATGGACCATCTTTCACCTCGGTGCGTGTAGAAAGCGTCGCGTGAATTTCATTACCTGCAAACTAACAATACGCTAAATCAAATCGTTCTAATGAACCTGACGATGTAATTCGGTCTCGGTGGCACGTCACAGATTTCAGCTTTTGAAATGAAAAACGTCAAGTGAGTGATCAAAACACTGGTCTCATGGCATAAACGTAGCTTGGACAACTTTTTTGCAAGAAAACAGTTTAAAACAGTTGAAAACAGGTAGTTGGAATTTCACGGTTGCAAAAACAAATGTGTTTTTATATTGAATTTTGCATTTGTTACATTATCAGTAGGTTTAACGTTGAATTTTGTGCAGGGCATATTTCCAACATGATAGAGCAATAACTTTTTAGCAACAGTCCACAGATATTTAAAGTAGTAAAAACACAGCAATATATACTAGCGTGATACAAATGTGCCAGGGTTCACGTATTAAACCTGTGTATTAGTGCAATTCAGTGCACATTTCTATTCGAAACTGCAGCGAAACATGCAGTAAGACACGTAAAAGCGGTGTACATTTTTTTATGAGACCAGGTTGATTTCATTTTTGAGGTGGACTCTGAGATGCGGTCTTCTGTGTTGCAACGCATCCAACAAAAATATTTTGTTTCACTGTTATTTCCTATTGAACTTTATGGATAAAGGTCTTTGGTTTATGAGACCAGCATGGGTTTTTTGGCATGTAGCTATGGTGTTTTGAGCGGTTCATTAAATGACGTTCGGAGTGGTCCATGTATGAAGAGCCCAACGTGAAGTCATGAACTGATAAAATGCTGATGTCAAATTCTACTAAACACCATTTTTTGCACTCTCTTATTTTGCAGATAATATTTGATCTTTTCAAAGTCTTTTGATATTGCAATTGAAGGAAGAGTTCCTAATGGAAACATATTTTTAACATAGTTTTAAAAACCTTCACCCAAGGTCAAAACAAAGGTTGAGCAGATAAACCTCACGAAGAATTTGAGTTTACCCACAGACTTCATCTAGAAAGAAAAAGTGACAGTTCAACAGAAACTAAACATGTTCCAGATGACATTTTGTCCAAATAAATAATAGATCACTTCCTCCTTAATTTTGACTAAGGTTATGCAATTTAAAAAAGAATTAGATTACATTTACTAGATACAGTTGAGTTTTACATCAGCTTTTAAGCAATAAGAATCAAACTCACGACTTTAAAATCATAAATATCACGAGGTTGGGCTATCTAAACTTGGACCAGCTTAGCAATCCCAGAACACCTAGTAAATCACACGTTTAGTGTCACAAACCAAAGGCTTCTGGTTTATCCAGAGACTTCGCTTGCGCTCTGAAGTCTGAGGTTTCAAGTCTGAATAGCAGCAGCGCTGTTATTGAGTTTCACCTCCCTGTCTAGTTCTTTCAAACGCCCTCATTCTCGAGGTATTTACTCCACCACAACGGACACATTGATTTCAAATATGTCTCATGGTTTGTGCCTGACGTTCAATGCGTGCAAGGAGCGGTTCTAATTGACAACATCAAACTTTGAGCACTGAATTGATTACGTTGAGATTGTTTAGCAGGGGCTGAATGACCTCTGAAAATAACTACATTTATTAGTTTTTGAATCTTAAATATAATTTGATGGATTTGCCTGGCTGGCATGTAAAACGTTATATTTTATGGGTGGTATGCAAGAATACATTTTTACTCTTTAATTTCTTTTACTCTTTTACTATATGTATGCAGTCTTTAATATTATTCAGTAAGGAGGAGAATATAAAGAAAAGATAAAATTGATAATATTATGGATTAAATTAATATATATAGAAATATTTTTACATTTTGTATTATATATAATAATATTAATATAAAAAAATTTTTACAGTATAAATGAGTCTTTATGCTTGGCAATATAAAGCTTTCTTTTAATATAAACTATCATTTTATCTCATTTTAAGATGTGGCATTGAAAAGTTAGAAAACTCCTTAGCTGCAATATGAAGCTCAAAACAACTGAGAAGGATTTGAAAAATAGTAGGCAATTTTCTTCTCAGTTTGACTGAGGTTATGCAAGAAAAAAAAACATAAATGTTTGATTAGGGGCTGTATTAAAACGACAAACATCCTCAGGGAAAGCTAGTCCGGTCCAAATAGGGATTTTGGCTGCCGGTCAGACACAACGTTATTTAGACTGCTTTCAGGAAAGACATCTTCTGGAGAAGTGGAGGAGATCTTGGTAAATCTCCCAGGAAGCAGTTCAACTCCGCCGCTAGCAATGAGCACGAGTGAAAGGGTCCGCGAGAGCTGAAATTCCAGGCCCTCCTCACCTCTCTGAGTTCTCCACCCCTCTCTTTCCTTTCAGAACTAATTGCTGTAATTAATTTGCATGACCTACAGTCAATCCAAGTTCTTGTTATCCCCTGGTCAGGTTATTAGCGAGGTGTGAAATGAATTTACAGCTCTCAGTGGAGGTGAGAGCACAGCGGCGTGGTAGCCTGAGACGTGTCACTGCACAGCAGAAAATCCACAACTGCGCCGCGAAGACAAAAGAGCAGTTCAGCAGGTATGTGGACACAGAATAATGGATCGTGTGATCTGATTGGCTGTTTGTCGCACCTGAAAGCATACTGTGTATATATGAATAGTAGGCTTTTTTTTCTACCTGGTCTCATGGCATTAACGTACCTGAGTTCACTTATTAGCGAGAAACGAAATACGTACCAACAAGTACATATCACTGCAGAACGCTATAGGCAGTGAAACGCTGACAGCTCTTGTTCCTTTTCACACTAACTTTGCTTTATTTTCATTAATAAAGTGCAATTTTGCACAATTACTTTGAAGAATATCATGTTGTGACAATATAAATATGAGCGGAGATTTGAAAACTGGTGCTTTTGAATGTCGGCATCACACATATCCAGCTTAATATCTATAAGTTTTCATATACGGTAGGTTTGTTCGGTAGCTCACGGACTACAGGCGTGTACTTAAGAGCGAAGAGCTCTGGTTTAAATCCAGTTTAACTACGTTTTGACAAAACAGTTCAAAATTGCATAAAAGGACATTGAAATTACATGGTCGCATCAAAAAAATGTGTTTTCATATCAGTTTTGCATTTATTACATTATCAGGTAGGTTTAGGGTTGGATTCTGAGTAGGGCATATTTTGAACATGATAGAGCATTAATTTTTAGCCACAGTCCCCGGATATTAAAAGTAATAAAAACACAGCAATACATATATATTCATGTAATATATATATATATATATATATATATATATATATATATATATATATATATATATATATATATATATAATTTCTAACAAATTCCTAACTTTTCCAGGCATTTTTAGTTATTGGATTAATTGGATTAATAAAATAGTCATAATAATAAAAGTATTAATAATAATAAAAACTATTTTTAACCTAAATTTATATTAGGTAGCCTTCAAAACTATACTACTGTAAATAAT
This sequence comes from Puntigrus tetrazona, assembly GCF_018831695.1. NCBI lineage: Eukaryota > Metazoa > Chordata > Actinopteri > Cypriniformes > Cyprinidae > Puntigrus > Puntigrus tetrazona. The sequence goes on along the minus strand of NC_056722.1, from coordinate 281,144 downwards.
TTGGTATGATGCACTGTGTATGTACATGCTTTTACTGTGTATTTTTTTTGTTTTTACGTATCTATAATTAATTTATTATAATTAATTATACATACACTGTTGACCCATCCCTTACTCCTTAACCCACCCTTAAACCTACCCATACCACCAAACCTGTTCCTAACCACCCATATCCTACCTCAATAGAGCATAAGTGTTTCGCGATACAATATGAACGCAATAAGTACTTTTGATTAAGTCATTTTCATTTAGATCATATTGTGAAACAGTTCAACTCAAACAAAGAATCTGCCTAAAAAACAATTCACAAGAGCAATAATTAGATAAACATAACTAAAATAATGTATATTCATAATAGAAATGTCCAAGCTTCCTAGGCCAGGTAAACACATTTTTTAAATTTCCATGACCAAGGGACCCCATCAATTATATATTTATAATATAAAAAAATCCATGCACTTAATCTTAAGCCATTTTTCTATAAATCAATGTGTCAAAATGACTTATTTTTTTTTCTAATTACATTTATAATTACATTTTAATTAATTATTTCTCACTTCTCAGGGCAGGTTGCAAAAGAAGCCCATCTGTTCTCCAGAGAGACATCATTTACAAACAGTCCCCAACGTCATGTTCAAATATTCCTCTTCCTAGTTTTAGCAGGTAGAGTATTTTTGCAAATCCAAACAAGAGACGTTTTTTTTTTTTTTCTTCCATGCTCTTCTCAAAGAGGTTACATCTCATGGGTCTCTGGAGAAGGTGGCATCGTCGTGGGATGTGCCAGAACAGCTTGCCGGTGTTTGCTCAGTGTTGGCTGCAGATAGCCAGCGGAGGAGACACAGATAACAGGGTTTGCCAGCATAACTAGTGACCTTTTCAAACGCCCCACAGGGGGCAATGCTGGTACCATTCACTGCTTTTCTCGATCTCTGATGCCCCCTCAAGCCTTGGCGCTTTTCAGACCCCCTGATGCTGAGAGAGACCCTACTGTTTGCCACAATCAAAGCCGCCATTGAAGGTCAACCAGGAGAAACCCCAGCATCATTCCTTACCATGGCACTGATCTGTCAGAAACACGGGACAGGGTTACATGGTATAATATATCAGCGATTATATATGATACTGCGCCAAGGCCAGACTACTACTTGGTTTATGTCACTTCATTTTTTCTTATTTTTGAGACAGAAGCTTCATGCACCTGCTTTGGACACAAACGACTGGGACAAGATTTAAAATAAAAAAGAAAACTGTATAAATCTAGGTTCCACCAAACCGTCATTTTGTTTCTGTAAACAAAATGAATGAAATAGAGACATTTACATTACATTTATTCACTTATCAGATCCTTAAGCAAAAGACACATAAATAAAGAACATTGCAAGCTACAAAGCTTGCATTAAGGAATAAATGCATTTACAGTCATCGCTGTGAGAAATAAAATTCAGTAACAAGAAAGAGTTGAAATGGACATTTTGTTTTGTCCAGCTTTGTCTCGGTCTAAAAAATCTGAGGAGATGCAAACATTCACAGCTAAGACATTTCCAACTCAAATAATCGTTGATTCTTGATTTTCAAGTTTCAAGAATTTGTGGTTTAAGAGGAAACAGTGACACCTGCTGTCAAAACAGAACCGAGCTATTAATATCAAACAGAATATATGTCCAAATTTCTCTTATTTTACCATGTCTTCTCAGCACTGATCGTGATATGAGTGATTGGCTGTTCCTGTAGGGAGTCCATTTATATGCAGCATAACCGGTCTCTTTAAAGGGTGAGTTTTGGTCCAGTGCTTGCGTAAGAATCACCGTCGTTCAGAGTAGATTTGAGAGCAGATCGACTCTTTCCAGCCCTCAAACAAAGCTTGGTGGGTGTGCTGACCCGCCTGTAGCCCCTACCTTTCAAAGGGGCAGTTGGGAATGTAGGTCCGTTCCTCCCGTGGAGCAGCTGACAGGTTCACGGTGGTTCAGTTCACAGCGTTCCCGATTGATCCATGTCACAACATGAGAGCCGGGTACAAGCGTGCAAAAGCACAAGAACAAGTCATGCAGGGGAGATGTGAGCTGGAAGACACGGTGAGCTAAAGACAAGGAGAAAGACACTGTGTTCACTTTAAAATAGACTTCCTGGTCTCCTTGTGAAGATTTAGTATATTATTCCACAAAAAAAAAAAAAAAAAAATCTATAATATGCTCATCTTTGACTGGCATTACCACTGATGCAAGAAAATATCCTGCCAAAATAGCAATCCGTTGCCAAATGGAAAATATTAATTTAATACAATTTGTTTTCACATGCTTGCAGTAATAATACAGATGTTAGTCCATCTAATAGTGTGCTGAAATAATATTTTTGTAGGCCAAAATCCAGAAACGATTTAGCCTTTTAGCACCTACAGATCCATTGTCCCAAAGTAAATTTTTTAATGGATTTTTGGTTAAAGTGCCATTATTACGAGTTATGAAATGTTCGTATTTTGGTTTTGGGAGTCCCAACAGGTTAAAGTGCATACAAGGTAAAAAAAAAAAAAAAAAAAAAAAAAAATTTTATATGCATTTATTTTTACCTCATTTGTCCTTATTTTTACTTTATTTGTCCAATCTCCCAAATGATTTGTTTAAAAATTCATTTTTTCAAACCCCTCCGGTGATTCCTCGATTTCATTTAAAGCAGTGTTTGTGAGCTTTCAACGCTCCAAAAGAAACACTGTGTGGCAAAAAGTTCATTTTCATTCAGACCAACACGAAAAGATAAACAAGTTGGCAGTGAATATGCTAATGCTGACCTCAACGTGGCTTTGGACTTGTTTCAGTGATTCAGAGTTGACTATAACTTTATACACGGTGCACTTTCTGATTTAAAACTTTGCAGGAGGTTCACTTAGAGCAGTGTTACATGAAAGGTCATTTTCGAAATCTCATAATAGGTGCACTTTAAATGCCCGAAATAAGGTCTGTGGTTTACATTTTGATCTATGACATAAAATATATCAGTAATAATGCCTTGTGCTTTTTTAAGCCTCTACTTGTCTTTGCTGAAGCTAAAAAGGGCTACAGAGGATTTCGGGGACATTAAACATCATTAACTCCTCCTCTCACTTTTTTGAGGTTGCTTTTATTGATGCTTACCTCCAGGTTGGGCTAAAAAAAATATGTAATCACTGAAGTGCTATGCAGTAGGTTGCACAGTATGGTCTAGATGCACTAAAAAGAGAGAAATTGCACATTTAAAGAGACAGTTCACCCCAAAATGAAAATTACCCCATAATTTATTCACTTCCAAGCCATCCTAGATGTATATGACTTTCTTCTCACAGATGAATACAACTGGAGTTATATAAAAAAAAAAAAAATGTCCCGGCTATTCCAAGCTTTATAATGGCAGTGAATGAGCTCAGCGATAGCAGTCCATCCATCATTCGGATGGGGGTTTAATAACGACCTCCTGAAGCGAATCAATGCATTTTTTTTTTGCAAGAGAAGCGTGCATATTTAAAACTTTATCAGCCGTAATATCTAGCTTTTGCTAACTGCCATATGCACAGAATCGCAAGTTTTGCATAAACACGGAAGTTTTCCCCATTCAGATTTTGCAGGAGGTTAGAACCGGTCTCAAGGATTTGCTGCACCGTCCAACAGAAAACTGTTTGGTTGGTCTTCTGCGTGAGCTGGGCCACCTCACTGACAAAAGACTTTTTTTTTTTTTTGGCCCGTAAAACTGAATTTGAGATTTAGTACTGCCGTCACCGACACTTTGAAAAGTTGACAAAGACGTATTTCATGTTTATACTGCATCCCGGGAGACAAATGCTTGCTGTGGTATTTTTTAAATAATGGAACTTGACTAAAAGTCTTTTAATCGCTACAGCATTACACACTTTCAACTCTAAGCTGTAAACTTGCGAGACTTTCGGTTTAGCCTGTGCTCATTCGTTCTCAAAACCATTCGAAGAGACAGAAAAACCCACACATTAAATCTCAGGTCAATACTCGTAATAGGCAAATATGTGTTTTCCGTTAGCAGAGAGGGGTTTCCTATAGAGTTGTATTCATGGTCTATAGGCACATTACACACACACTTACCCTCACGTCCTAAAGCTTTTGTTATGCATATTAGGACCATTATGTAGTTGTGAAAAATGTGCAACGAGGAAGGCAGGAAGTGCAGAGAGCTCAGAGGTATTAATATTCTTCCAGCATCAAAGATATTTCCCTGGAGGGCCCCCTTTAGGCCACACTGTTATTACCATGTCGCTCCATTATCTCCAGCTGTACTTGATATTAAGACAATAATGGAGACAGTGGGATTACCGGCAGACGACAGGAAAGCGTAAAAGCGATTGGGAGAGATGCGTCGTGAAGGTGGGGGGGTGTGCTGTCGCATGGAAGGATACAGAGGATCGTGGGATCTGTACGAGGGCCTCATCAGAAAAAGAAAAAAAACTTAAGAGATCTCTGCACTCGGGCTGATTTTCTTCTATCCTTTTCTTTTTTGTAAATGAACGCCTGCACCTAACCTAAACATGTTAACCGCCTTGGCCGATGACGTTGTTATATGGTTAACTTTCAGCAACAGACACGTTCGAGAGACCTTCGAGGCTCAGTGAATCATGAGCATAAAACAATGGTTACATTGTCTCATGAGATCAGGGGTGATATCGGTGGATTTGGCTACTCTAAACAGTTGTTAATTTTTTTTTCGCTTGTTTACGGTAAATAAAATTATAATGTGGAAATGAATTCTAAAAATATGATGAATTAGGTGTACATTGTCAGCAGAACTAATTGGTGGCTAATTACACTTTTAACTCATGCTCAACTAATCTTTTTTGTATTATTTATCCTTATATATGTTTACTTATATTTTATAGTCATTTTGTGTTTTGTTTGTTTAAAATTACTATTTAGGTTGTTTTTTATGTATTTTTATGTATTTATTTACAAATTTTAGTGCTTCAATCTAAACTTGTTACAGTTTCACAATTATGAATTATGTATGAATTATTATGAATGAATTATTTCATGTAATATATTTTTGTCATGTTCGTCATTTAACAAAATGACAATGTGGTAATTTATTTTTATATTATTATCAAGTCTCACACACCTTTATAAAATGTAATAAATAAATACGGAAATTGCTCTTTAAATATTGTGATTATTTAAATAATGAGAATATAAATAACAACATATATTATACAAATATATATATATATATATATATGCTTTTTATATCATATTATTATACTTTTTATTATATATGATTATACTTTACAAAATGTACCTTTGATTATATATAATAGCAGCATCCTGGGGGCCGAGCATTGGCTGCCCACTGCTCTGTGTGTGTGTGTGTGTGTGTTCACGTGTGTGTGTGTGTGTGTGCACTTTGAATGGGTTAAATGCAGAATACAAATTCCAAGTATGGGTCACCTGGCCACAAGTCACTTAACTTTCACTTGAAATATAAGGTTTAGTCATTTGCCATGCACCAACCCATTTTTTCTTTTAATAAAACGAGTTAGAAGCAGCTGTCATCACTCCAAATTAACCCTTTACTTTAGTGCTCACCAAGTCGACCAGATCCAAAATAACCTGGACATGCAAACTCCTTAATTCCCTTCCAGCTTCTGTCCTCATCGGACGTTAATTGCGTCAGCGACATGTGACGCCGGTGTGTTTCAGGCTCTGCTCGGGACATGGAGAAAGGGAACGGGAAAGATCAGGCCTGTTAACTGGAGCTTACAGCTTCACACACTCTCGCTAGGAGTAAATCAAGGCCTAATGAGATAAAATGCCCATGCTCAAGGTTGTTTTTCCAGGAAGTATGGAAAGGCCTGCACACTTTTTTTCAGTAATTTGCCTCTAACCTGAACATCTCCTGCTCACCCATGAACACCATCGGGTTGTTTTTCCACCTGAAACTGAATAAAACCATCATAAACAGATGGTAAGCACACACCATAATGTCTTTAACCTCTTGCCTGCTTTCAGTAAGAAGTGAATTTAACACCAACGCTCAACATGCTTCTTTGCTTTGTTTTGTATCGCTTCGCTCGCTGCAGTCAAAAAGTATGAGGTAACAAGACATAAAAAATCTGGGATCAAAAAATTTAATAATATAAGATAAATGGGGTTTTAAAAAGTAAACCAAGCAAAAATCAAAACATAAAATAGCATACACATATTCAAAACTAATCATTTTAAATTAAACAGTTCAATAATCATTACTGTCATGCATTTTACATCTGGACATTTTTTCATTTTCAATGCAACTTTGTTCGAACGTAATATTTAGTTGCTTAACGCATATTTTAATTGTTTTTCATGTAATGTAATTACAAATGACTTTGTGATTATTTATTTAAACAAACCATTTGGACAATGCTATCTTTCAAAAGCAGCACTGCAATAATATAATTTAATGAATTTCAAGCATATTACTTCATGCCAAATGCACCGACAGTGTATGTTTAATTTAATAATCCACATATTGTTTTACAGCAAGTAAAAACAATATTTGAATACTTGTTATGGAGCCTCCAGACAAAAAGGAGAGACGTGCTTGTCTGAGCGAGCGTGGCTACGTCTGACTGCCATTTACATCAAAAGAAAGCTTTTCATATTTGGCAAGGCACTCATAAAAAATGTTAATGCATGTTGCCATGGAGATCTTAAAGAGGCCATAACATCAGACCAGAAAATCCAAGGCACGGAAATAAACAAAGAAAGGGCTGAGAAATAATGGGCATCAAATACGCTCTCGAAATGTATCGTAATCATAGTCATTTGTATCCTTTTTATTCTCGCAGCATAATACAAAGTCGAAATCTTACAAAATAATGTGGCTTATAAAATCACGAGCTCGGCATTGTGGAGCGAAGCGCAATTCAGGGTGCTGAGGTCGATGTTTGAATCAAATCAAAGACCCAAGATTGTGCACTCGCCGCCTGACCTGTCTGTATAAAACACACGGGTACAGCCCACAGCTTTTAGTTAGGTCAATTGGCTTCCTAAGTGTGCTGGACTCTCTCACAAATGGCACATCACAGGGGAATCTTTTACTCTAGAAGGAATGGCGTGAAGCGAGTGGCTGTCCGTGACTTCCATTAAGAGCATTAGGCCTCTGTCGCCGACCAACCCATCTAAAAACTTCCAGAGCTCAGAGTGCTATGACGATATCGCCGCAAAAACCGCAATTTCTCCCTGCGGGACATTAACCAAGGCAGAGATTAACACGAGTCCATCAGCCCACATCTAACGCATTTACCATCTAAGCGGACAAGCGAGAACTTCTCTGTTCTGCGTTCATGATCATCGCACATCCCATCCGTAAGGGTTTTCTAAAGGCTAAACAGCAAGTGGAAAAGCTTAAGTTTGAACAACACCAAAAACCCACTTTGATGTAGAATAATTACCTTTCGATGTCATCTATTTTTAGAATTCATCATGACAGGAACATGACATTTAATGCTTGTTAACTAAATACTATATATATATATATATATATATATATATATATACACACACACACACACACATATATATATATACTGTACATATACAGTTTTATACAGTTTTTTTTTCTTTTGGTTGTGTCTATTTGCTCTACTGCAAAGCAATACAGTATGACATGCAGCATGTTACTTTCTGTCATGTTGCTTGTTAGCAAACAAAAGTAGTTTGTTAATGGAAAGCAACAATGCAAACCATTGCATTGTCTCATGCTACCGAGAAATGCAGGCTAGGTTCTCAGCACTGTCACTTTCAGCCGGTTACTCCCCTGCAACCACGCTAGAAATTTTTTATCAATAAACTGCGATGAACACGACACCGGAGCGATAATTACAGTGACTATAATTAAAACTACAAATATGGGCACTTTTGCTTTCGATACAGTGACAAGCTGTTGTAATTATAGCTTTTTTGTTCAGGTGTGCCAAATGTCCAATTAGCAGCTAAGTATCGACAGAAATTTGATGTCATTGTTCTAACATTTCGTTGGAAAAATTTGAACAGGTGGACAATTGTCTAAGAAAATTACACCCGCTTCTTCCTCTTATAAAGTTGCCCCCTCTTCAAACAACTTTAAAGTGGCTTCACAAAATATGGGACGCTGCTTCTGGTTTTACCCAGTACTTCAGACACACTCCTCACAATCATACATCATCTAATTTTCCGACCACAACCTGTTGTGTGCACATAGATCACAGACATTACTGCACATGCAAAAGCAACACAATCTACACCCTTTAACACTTAATGTTAGTCTAGGGATCTGGGCGAACTACTAAAGCAAAATACTAAGCTATGCTCCGTACATGAAGGGTTGCTCAAACTGTCGATTTGTTTGAGGTGTTAAAAAAAAAAGGTTTAGATGTTAGAAATGTTTTTTTTTGTTTGTTTGATTGATCAAGACAGGATTATTGATTTCTTGCAACATTTTTGTTGCCCTTGTTTATTTATTTGTTCTTAAATTCACATTTCGGTAATATAAGAAAAATATATCTGCAAAATTAATTTGAATGAAAGTCATATATATGTGTGTGTGTTTGTGTGTAATTTCAATGTAATGTGTTATTTGACAACTTTATCCCCACAAATGTGTAATTCCTAATATATTTCAATGCATAGCGGTTTTAAGAGAAATGCCATAAATATATATGTTTTAGTTTATCATAAATACTTGTTGGTATGTTCAGCAGTGCATTTTAACTGTATGTAAACTCTAATTAAATATGAAGATATGCTTTAGTCCTTCTAAAGTGGGTCAAAAAGTACTAGCAACTGCATTTAACTATAAATGCAAGATTAAGTGCACAAAAAAAATTGGCAAAAGCATGCAGAAGTGTGTATATACATATATAAATATAATGTAAAATAACGTAAAATTAATAACATTAATATTCCCAGTGTTGTTGTTGTTTTCAAAGCCATATAGAATACTTTTTTTTAACATATATATATATGTGTGAACGTTTTCAGAGCTGACCAAATCTTGGTTTACATTCGATTTTCTGTTCCAAAACAGTTTTTATTTGCTTTTCAGCTGTTATTCCTCCGAGATGTCTCGCAGTGCCCGAGTGCGAGCGTTTCACAGCTCTGAACGTGGCGCATCACACTGAGAAATCTATCCGTTCCCGTCTGCCACCAAACATCCTCATCCGGCTTTTGAGCCGCTGCCTGGCCTTCCCTCGTGATCACGATATTTCTGTCAGACGAGCAGCAGGAGGATCTGGACTGACCGGGACAGATCGGACCCCCTCCTCAGCCGGCTCTGCGGAAAAAGCCCCACTGCGTGACATTAGACCCAGAGCAGGTGGGGCCACGGATGGCTGGGGGCCAGGAAGATGACTCTCGGAGTAATTAATGGTGAGGGTTTTATTCCGAGCTCCCAGCAGTCAGCGGGCTGAGACCTTTTTGGGAATTACAGAGCTGTCATGGCAAGGCACTCACACCAGCACGGCAAATATCACTGAGTCCTGAATCAACACAAGCTGCCGGGAGGAGAAACAGTTTGCGTTTAACCTTCCCTTCGCTTTGGTGTCCGTCGAAGATGAGGGCCACCGTGGCCACATTTACAGCCGAGCACCTTATCTGGCCTTCGTCGCGAACCCGACGGAGCAAACAGAATCACGGCTAGATTGGAATTAATAATGTAGACGCTAATGTGTTTATTCAGGTCAGATTATCGTTTCAATAAAATATGGACAGGCTAGAGAGTCGCAGGGAACGGCCACATGTGAGACAAGGCAAACATCATAGAGGGGCTTAGGGAAAACCTGTTCATTACACACCTTTAACCCAGCTTTCCCACTGCACATCTCCCTCATCGCCATCTGTAATTAAGCAGAAAGTGGGAAGGAAGGGCGGGAAAAACCTGGAATGGTTGCTTTGTTTAGGCCAGTTGGACCAGTTAGACCATTGGTCATATTCACAATGGGCTGTCAAATACTCATGTCATGTTTAAATGCATGCAAAATAAAGTTTGTTTACGTGACGTCTGCGTGTGTGCTAAATTCACCCACTAAAATGTAATTTAGTGTCAACAATCTAAATCAATCAGATTTACAACAAAAATCTATTTATGACACATTAACAGATGAATTACTTTCACCTCAAATACTAATTAGTTGTCATTTTTTTATATTTGTCACTATTCTTTACTATGCTTCCTAATTCTTTTATATATTTTAACATGTACAAGTCAGAATAAGCATGTTATTTGAATTTTTACATAAATATCTTGTGTTACGCTGAATGACAATGTAATTATTTCAACACAATTTTGACATTTTATTCTCCGAAAACTTATTTGAAATCTTGGTGGAGAATTAACTTACTTTCTATTTTCTACTTTCTATAATACATTGCATTCTTCTTCTTCTTCTTCTTCTTCTTCTTCTTCTTCCGCTTATCGGGGCCGGGTCGCGGGGGCAACAGTCTAAGCAGGGACGCCCAGACTCCCCTCTCCCCAGACACTTCCTCCAGCTCTTCCGGGGGAACACCGAGGCGCTCCCAGGCCAGCCGAGAGACATAGTCCCTCCAGCGTGTCCTAGGTCTTCCCCGGGGCCTCCTCCCGGTGGGACATGCCCGGAACACCTCCCTTGGGAGGCGTCCTGGAGAGGCATCCGGAACAGATGCCCGAGCCACCTCAGCTGGCCTCTCTCGATGTGGAGGAGCAGCGGGTCTACTCCGAGCTCCTCCCGAGTGACTGAACTCCTCACCCTATCTCTAAGGGAGCGCCCAGCCACCCTACGGAGGAAACTCATTTCGGCCGCTTGTATCCGAGATCTCATCCTTTCGGTCATGACCCAAAGCTCATGACCATAGGTGAGAGTAGGAACGAAGATCGACCGTAAATCGAGAGCCGCGCTTGCGGCTCAGCTCCTTCTTCACCATGACAGACCAGTACAGCGACCGCATTACTGCAGAAGCTGCACCGATCCGTCTGTCGATCTCTCGTTCCATCCTTCCCTCACTCGTGAACAAGACCCCAAGATACTTAAACTCCTCCACCTGGGGCAGGAGCTCCCCACCAACCTGAAGGGGAGCAAGCCACCCTTGTCCGACTGAGGACCATGGCCTCAGACTTGGAGGTGCTGATTCTCATCCCAGCCGCTTCACACTCAGCTGCAAACCGCCCCAGCGCACACTGTAGGTCTTGGCCAGATGTAGCCAACAGAACAACATCATCAGCAAAAAGCAGAGAAGCTATTCTGTGGTCACCAAACCAGACCCCCTCCGGCCCCCGGCTGCGCCTAGAAATCCTGTCCATAAAAATAATGAACAGGACCGGTGACAAAGGGCAGCCCTGTCGGAGTCCAACATGCACTGGGAACAAGTCTGACTTAATGCTGGCAATGCGAACCAAGCTCCTGCTCTGATCATACAGGGATTGGACAGCCCTTAGCAAAGGGCCCCTTACCCCATATTCCCAGAGCACCCCCCACAGGACACCACGAGGAACCCGGTCGAATGCCTTCTCCAAATCCACAAAACACATGTGGACTGGTTGGGCAAACTCCCAGGAACCCTCCAGCATCCTGAAGAGGGTATAGAGCTGGTCCAGTGTTCCACGTCCAGGACGAAACCCGCATTGTTCCTCTTGAAGCTGAGGTTCAACTATCGGACGGATTCTCCTCTCCAGTACCCTGGCATAGACTTTCCCAGGAGGCTGAGAAGTGTGATCCCCTATAGTTGGAGCACACCCTCCGTCCCCCTTCTTAAAAAGAGGAACCACCACCCGGTCTGCCAGTCCAGAGGCACTGTCCCCGCGTCCACGCGATGCTGCAGAGGCGTGTCAGCCAAGACAGCCCTACAACATCCAGAGACCTGAGGTACTCCGGGCGGATCTCGTCCACCCCTGGTGCCTTGCCACCGAGGAGCTTCTCAACAACCTCAGTGACCTCAGCCAGGGTGATGGTCGAGTCCCCCGGGTCCCGGCCTCTGCTCCCTCAGTGGAAGACGTGTTGGCGGGATTGAGGAGGTCCTCAAAGTATTCCTTCCACCGCCCGACAATATCCCCAGTCGAGGTTAGCAGGTTCCCACCAGCACTGTATACGGTGTTGGCAGGGCACTGCTTCCCTTTTCTGAGGCGTCGGACGGTTTGCCAGAACCTCTTTGAGGCCGTCCGATAGTCATTTTCCATGGCCTCCCCGAACTCCTCCCAGACCCGAGTTTTTGCCTGCACAACCACCCGGGCAGCGGTCCGCTTGGCCCACCGGTACCTGTCAGCTGCCTCAGGAGTCCCATGAGCCAACCAGGCCCGATAGGACTCCTTCTTCAGCTTGACGGCATCCCTTACTTCCGATGTCCACCATCGGGTTCGGGGGTTGCCGCCACGACATGCACCGGAGACTTTACGGCCACAGCTCCGGACGGCTGCGTCGACCAAAGAGGTAGAGAACATAGTCCACTCTGACTCAATGTCTCCAGCCTCCCTCGGAATCCGGTCAAAGCTCTGCCGGAGGCGGGAGTTGAAGATCTCCCTGACAGGGGTCTCTGCCAAACGTTCCCAACAGACCCTCACAGTGCGTTTAGGTCTGCCAAGTCTGTCTGGCCTCCTCCCCCGCCAACGAATCCAACTCACCACCAGGTGGTGATCAGTTGACAGCTCCGCCCCTCTCTTCACCCGAGTGTCCAAGACATGCGGCCGGAGATCAGATGATACAACCACAAAGTCGATCATCGACCTCCGCCCTAGGGTGTCCTGATGCCACGTGTACTGGTGGACACCCTTATGCTTGAACATGGTGTTCGTTATGGACAGACCGTGACTAGCACAGAATTCCAACAACAGAACACCACTCAGGTTTAGATCGGGGGGGCCGTTCCTCCCAATCACGCCCCTCCAGGTGTCACTAGCATCACCAACGTGAGCGTTGAAGTCCCCCAGCAGGACGATAGAGTCCCGGTTGGAGCACTTTCCAGCACCCCTCCCAGGGACTCCAAGAAGGCCGGGTACTCTACACTGCCATTCGACCCGTGAGGCACAAATGACAGTGAGAGTCCTCCCCCAACCCGAGTCGCAGGGAGGCGACCCTCCCGTCCACGGGTTAAACTCCAACACATGGCGGCTAAGCTGGGGAGCTATGAGCAAGCCCACACCAGCCTGCCGCCTCTCACTGTGGGCAACACCAGAGTAGTGAAGAGTCCAGCCCCTTTCGAGGAGATGGGTTCCAGAGCCCAAGCAGTGCGTGGAGGGTGAGCCCGACTATCTCTAGCCGGTATCTCTCGACCTCCCGCAACAACTCAGGCTCCTTCCCCCCAGAGAGGTGACGTTCCATGTCCCTAGAACTAGGTTCTGAGTCCAGGGTTGGGTTGTCGAGGTCCCCGCCGACTGCCACCCAAACCACAAGGCACCGGCCCCTACGGTCCCTCCTGCAGGTGGTGGGCCCACGGGAGGATGGCCCCACGTCGCTGTTTCGGGCTGAGCCCGGCCGGGTCCCGTGGGGCAAGACCCGGCCACCAGGCGCTCGCATGCCGGCCCGGCCCCAGGCCTGGCTCCATGGCGGGGCCCGGCTGCGCCATACCGGGCGTCGCGACTCCATTACGGTTTTTATCCATAAGGGTGAGGTGGACCGCTCTTTGTCTGGCTTGTCACCTAGGACCTGTTTGCCTTGGGAGACCCTACCAGGAGCATATAGCCCCGGACAACCTAGCTCCTAGGGTCATTCAGGCACTCAAACCCCTCCACGCGTTAAGGTGGCGATCCTCGGAGGGCATTGCATTATTATATTAGGAAAAATAAATAAAATAAAATATATGTGTGTGTGTGTGTGTGTGTGTGTGTGCAAACCTAAATGATTGTGTCATTTAGAATTTATTTACTATAAAGGGTGCTTTTAGGACTGTTAAGTAACTTTTCCTTTGAACATCCTTATCAAACTAATGTGCAAAATATTATCCTTAATGTAAAAAGATATATTAATAGTAAAAGTATAACATTTGTTGTACTACCTTTAACTAATGCAGAGAGAGCGAGAGAGAGAGAGAAAGAGAGAAATATATAGTCCTAAGAAAAATATAGTCCTAAAAATAAGAAATAATTAATTAGTGCAAAGTGTATTTATTTATTTAGTTAGTTAATTAGTTACTTGTGATGTAAAATATGGCAGGTTCTTGACAGGTTTAACCTTTCTACTCCTCGTTTGGCTCCGCCCACAGTACAGTCTCATTGGTCCAAAATCTTTCTCTCCATAGCCGTCTATTATTAAGCCAGCGTGTCATTTCACTATGTTAACTATTCAGTGAGTATCCCATTATCGCAAAGCATCCTTTGCTCAGTAAAACACTTTCTCTGACCCTGAAAAAAAAATTTTTCTGAAAGGCGTCATCTTCCAAGGTGTATATAGTCTCTCTCTTAGCGCACGTGAAAAATGCAGTCTTTTACTTTCCCATTGAGCAGAAAGGGTAAATTAAGAGTGCGCTGTATCAACGAGAGGAGACAGCTCTCCAATAGACAACAGACATTGATATGTTGCCACGGAGACTCTGGTCCAAGCAAATAAAGGAGGAGGAGGAGGAGGAGACGGCAAGGGAAAAAAATGACTTACAAATAGGTCCCCCCTTCTCTCTCTCTCTCTCTCTTGCTCTCTTTCGCTCTCTCCGCAGCCAGTGAGAAAATTGCGAATTTGTTAAAAGGTCGCAGTGGATCAAAGTCATGTTGCGGCAGGCTACCTGCCAAGCTACTGGAGTGCTAACACTTGGCAGACCAGAAAGAGGAAGAATGTGCCATCTGCACCCAGATCAGTGAACATTAGGGAGCGGGCCTAAAAATGGAGCTGGCCTGAGGATAGAGCACTGCTAGCGATCATTGTCATATTACCACCCCTCCTCACCAGCACCCCCCGCCCTGCCAACATGCCCCCATGACTAACCTCCCTCCAGCAAACTGCCAAACAATCCCGGTCGCCGTGAAAATAAAGATGCATGGAGTCAAGAGAGCTCAGCCGTGTTTGAGCTGGACGTCTCTGGTTTCACTTTTTTTTTCTGCTTTGCTCTGCTTGAGCTCTGCTGAACGCTGAACAAATGCGAAAAGACTGACTGGAGACATGTTACACGCTTCCTTTTAGCTGTTACTGTAATGCTAGTTTGAAATTGTCAGTATGTGATGTATTAAGATACTTGTATAAACGTACTGCATACATAGACACAAAATCATACATGTGCCTTCACACATTATATTCATTTGAAGAAAAAAGGAAAAGGTGAGAGAATATATTTATTTATTTAAAGATTAATGTGTGTTTTTATGTTATTTATATGTTTTATTTTTTTAATCTATAAATAATTATCTTCCATTTTTTCTTAATTGTCTTCTTTTGATACCTTTTCAAAAGTTTGGGATCTGACTGATTGATTCATTCATTTGTTCGTTCTTTGATTCAGTGAGTCATTCATTCATTCATTGACTCATTCATTTCTTAATTTCTTGAATAAAAACAATACTTTAATTCAGCAAGGTCTTAAATTGATTTACAAAAAAAGCACGCTGTTGTTTTAGAACTTTCTATTCGTCAAAAAAACCTGAAAAATTATCACTCATATAATGTTTCGCATTAATAATAGTGAGAAATGTTTCACATCAGCTAACAAGAATGATTTCTAAAGGATCGCGTGATACCGAAGAGAGGAATGATAGCTGGTGAAAATAAATCAAATGAATTTGAATTAAAATAATAAATTACAATTGATAATATATGTGAATAAAATAACTGAAAAGTTATTTTAAATTGAAATATTTCACAGTAATACTATGTGCGCTGTATTTTTGATCAAACAAATGCAGCATGAACATAAGAGTCTGTTCAAAAAAAAATAAATAAATAAATTACCAACCCCCAAAGTTATATATTATAATTCCACTTGCAGGAATATGTCAAACATTCCCAGCTCTAGGAATTGCCCTATTCACTTGTCACTGGTTTCTACCGTAGTCTCTATTCTCTCTTTCCACAGAGCCGCTAATCCTCTACTCCGTTATTCAAACCTGAATCAATGTGTTTCTTTACTATTAAAAGAGCGTTCACTCCACTTTCCTGTGAGCTACGGCTCAGGTTTTTTTTTTTCTGGCTTTCCGCTTCCTGTTAAATACCGCAGAGTTCTGATGAGGTTAAGCCTGGAGTCAGGTGGAATTGTGTCTATCTGCGAGCTGAAGACTGCAGAGCAGCGTTGGAACTGAGGTCCGGCGTACAGGAGAGCTCACACTGGTCGGGACAGATTAGGGCTAAGAGAGATACAAAGAGGCCTGCAACGAAGAGATACAGGAGAAGAGAGAGCAAGCTGGGTTCTTTCCTCATCCTCCACCTATAATGGAGTTGTGGCTGCAGAGAGAAGAAACGACAGATCTCTCATGTGAATGAGCTGCAATGCTCAGACAGACAGTAACGGGAATGGTGCATTGTGGGAAATCTGGTAAATGGGATTCTGAGAGACTTGTATCACTATAAATACTGCTGAAAGTAAGTAACTTGAATAAACCCTTATCCTCAAGGATTAAACATCTGAATGATGAGATTTATAAGTATAGACCTTACTGTGCGCTGAAGGAAGGACTCTAATTCTAAGAAAATAAAGGCTCTTTATTGGAATCCATAAAATGTTATTCAAAAATAAATATTCTGTCTTTATTCTGCCAAACACGAAATTAGACGTTTTGAAGAAGGTGGGAACCGAACAAGTTGAAACGCACGGTTCCACGGAAGTATTTTGTGGACTCTTTGTTGATTTTTTGTGTTAGAAGGCAATGAAAGGGTTTTTTGATCTGGCATGCGTGTCATGCTGTTGTTGGAGACTCCCAAAAGCAAAATATGAACCTTTCATAAAACATAATAAGGGCACTCTAAACTGAACAACCTTTTCAACATTGATGATAATAATAATAAGGATAAACGACCTACTGCAGCGACACTCTGGCATCATAAAAAAAAACACTAAAAGGTGCAGTGTGTAATATTAACAGCTCAGGCGGGTTGCCAGATTGAGGAAATGTAACAGGAATGAGAGCAATTGACAGTGGAAGGTGATGAGCCTCATGAATTGTAAATGCCTCCCTGACCATAGAGGTTTTTTTTTTAGATAGATGAACGCCAAGACTTTTTAGGTCAGGTAGAATCTGCGATCTCTGACCAAGTTTATTTGCTGGCTTGCGTGGGTGCGATACGCACTGTTTTCCACCAACTGGCAACCCGGGGTGTTGAAATAATAAAAAAAACATTGTTTAAGTTCGTAAACTTAGCATGTTTCCTTAACATCCGCAAACATATTATGGTATTTCCACGCTTCAGTACAATCAAAATATTACAGAAATGTCGTAAACATTCATGCATTTCACAATTCAATAATGATATGCAAATGTGCAAGACCGACGCTCATTACGACTGCATCGATTTGGCTCTATAATCAAAAGGCACAGTTTCAAGTAAAATCTAAACCTAATGAGTAAAGTAAATGTTTCTCTCTCTCTCTCTGAAGTCCAAGTCTTGTGTGAAACATTATCCTTGCCATCTCTGTTTTAAAAAAAAAAAGTGTGATTTTCAAAGGTTTTGATCTGACATCAAGCCTTCTAATTTACAGATGGACCAGTCTAGCACTTGCTTCATGCAGTGGCACTTAGGATAATAGACAGTGAAGATCAGACGGTTTTAATAAAGCAGAAGATATGGAGAGCCGTGGTAAATTGGTTCCGGAACAATCTAACACTAGCTGGCGATGACATCAGCCCGTGAGGTTCAGGACATACCTTTGAGAGAGCAATTAGATCGAGTTAAGGAGGGATTCTTCACTAAACTTCTGGGTTCAGTTGCTTGGAGAGAATCTTGCGTCTCGTGGAGCGAACTTCTAGATCATTCCTAACTGACAGTGAATTAGTGAAATGAATCTTAACGTGACTTAAATCAGATTCGCGCACTCCTGTCACCGGGAGATTTACATCAGACGAGGCAGAGCACTGGGGAATTTTGTTCTTAACCTAAACAGATCAATTATTTCACTGCATTTTTCTCGATTTTCTGTCTCTATAGAGTGCTGCGCTGAAGATATGAGTCACGAGTGGGGAAAAAATCCAACTTATCGTTATATCAACCATAGCATAACGGCTCAGTATTGACAAATCCGATTTTTCCTCTATTTGAGTGGGCAGTGGTGTTAAGATTCTGTCATTTGATTTAGCAGCTAGCAAGAGGTCACTGTCAATCTGAAGCTCTTCAACAAGCTCTATCTGGAAATCTAATCCGCGGCCCAGCCTGGCCGATCAATGGCCTCCAGACCAATGAGAGCGGCCGAACCTGCTGCACTCCCGCTCTTATCAGTCCAGTCGAGCGCCGTCTCCGTCAGACGTGGCTTCATTTACCTCAACAGCGAGAGATGGACTACATGATGGACAGGAGAAATGAACAGACACATCCGGATGAGAAGAGAATCCCAGAATGCACTGTGATGATCATAGTACATAAACGATAGCAATAGGATGCCCAGTAAAAATTTTGAAATTGCTACTAAAAATGCATTATGGTCTTTTGAAGTCTAAGAAAAATACCAATGTTAAGCAACGCAACTGTTTTCAACATTGATAATCTTAAGAGATTCTTAAAGAGATTCGGCGTATGATTTCTGAAGGATCATGTGACACTGAAGACTGGAGTTAGCTTTCAGCTTTGCATCACAAGAATAAAATTAAATATAAATATATATATATATAAATAAACATTTAAAAAAATATATTTTAACTGATAATACTAATTAAAAAATGTTACAATTTTCCATGTTCAAATAAATGAAGCCTAATAATAACCTGAAACCTTTGAATAGTAGTGTATATTATTTTAATTAAGTAAAATGAATTCAATTCCGTGATCATTCTATAATTATCATTTTTTCTGGATATAGCTTACATGGCTTTAGAACTGATAGATAGATAGCTAGATAGATAGATAGATAGATAGATAGATAGATAGATAGATAGATAGATAGATAGATAGATAGATAGATAGATTTTTTGCAATAACACATATAATAAATATGATAAACATACAGTGTCATTATTTCTAATGATATCACAGTACCCCCACAGTACTTTATCTTTTAAATTATTTGCACTTTTTGATAATATCATGCTGTGACAAAGTCTTAAATCTGCATTTGGAAAACTATTATTCAAGAAAAAAAAAAGACTGAACCCTTCTAAGGAAGCCCAGATATCCTATTCATTAGCCAGCAGTTATTTTTGAGCTAATAGAGAAAGCACACAGCGCTCATGTTAACTAACATGCACCTCATTAGCAACTACATTAAATCATCATTCAGCCGTCCAGCCTTTGTTCTCCATTCGTTTCTACGGCCAAAGAATCCCACTGTTGTTCAGTGCTGTGTTTGAAATAGCCGGTACACAACATTAGCATGCAGGCCGAGCAGGTCAATTTGTTAGCATGACAGAGATGTAATGATGAAATGCAGTTCTTTAAAAGTCGGACTATTTGGATTCATCATTTTTAGCGGCGGGTATAAAGGACTGAGAGCGCCAAGTGGAGACTCGGGGCAGTAATTGGATGATGCTGCAAGCGCGCGCAGTGATACAGTTCAATAGGAAACCTGTTATAATTACTTTGTACGTATCAGAGCTGGCGTTGATGTAAATACAAAGCTGAGAGACAGAAGGATAAATTGGCCCCCGGTGTAAATAAAGCAGGATTCTGCAGATTCCTCATCTGAGAGATGCGGTATAATGATCTGAGGACAGTATGATAAAAGATGCTGGGATGCTAAAAGATATATTTTCAGTTCATCTTTTAATGTGCTTATATTTACCTCATTTGTGCAGGCAGGTATGGACTAATGACTGTATTATTGGTTAAAAATGCCACAACAATCATAAAATGTGCAAATTTAAAGCCGCATAAGCTTGTTTACATCATGAGATTTTAAAAAAATAAAAAGATAACTGTGGATTTTTTTCTCACATGTCAAAGACTTTTTCTTGCAGTTCTGAGTTTATACCTCAGAATTAGAATTTTTCTCACGCTCTTCTGAATTTTGAGACATAAAGTCAGAATTCCAAGATAAAATGTCGGAATTGTGATATATAACCTACAGTATCAATTGCGAGAAAATTTAGAATTTTGACAGAATTATGAATCTGAAGAATCTAAACTAGCATTTCTGAGAAGAAAAATTCAAAATTATGACCAACTCACAATTGTGAAAAAGAAGTATATATATATATATATATATATATATATATATATATATATATATATATATATATATAAAATTTATTGTGACAGCATAAAGGTGAACTGTCCCTTTAAGGACTTTCATGACAAAATTTACATGTCTTTGTGCTGTTAGCTGATCAGTGAGCACGTTTTGAAGAGGCAGAGTGAATTATGGGTCACCCTCTCAGACACCTGCTCCACCAAACAGCACGTTTGCGACCATCATTGTTTCTTCAAATCAAACTGCAGTCGACGACCGCCATTTTAAGAGCAATGAACCCACTACCCCCTTGCATGCTAAATCACAGGCGTGCAATGCGCGGTTATATCGCTCAGTAAAGGCCTGGAAAAAAGTTACTGGCTGAAATGATTTACGGAAACAATCACCAGCACTTCTATTCCTCCATCAGGGCGAGGAGGCCGCCATATGCTGTGGAGATGAGATGTTTTAAAAAAATCCCATCTTGATGAGGAAACAGATCTAGAGAGAAACGGTACAGCTCTTCTTCTCGCAGATGCGCCACTTGCTTCAGACGGGGGGGAAGAAACCTCCACTTTTAGCCCACTCAACCTAACTTAGACGGCAGATACTAAAACACAAACCTCTGCTGGCTCACATTAAAAACACATTTCTGATAATAAGCTGTGAAAAGGTCATTTATTTCATTTTATCATTTTATTTCACAGACAGGGTTTATTATACTCAATAAATAAGTAAATAAAGTTGGATAAAATATATTCATATGGTATAAAATATATTTTTATATAATTTTATTTTTACTGTGAATTATCTTAAAGCTTCCACTATGAAAAAATCAGCACAATAAATATGTTTTATGTTTTTTTTAAAAAAAAAAGCTTCTTATGCTCACCAGGATACATGTATTTAACAAAAATGAATGAATAAACCACTTTGTAGAGTCTACAATATTTAAATTGGATCTACAATGTCTTGCTTACTAATCCTCTCTAAATCTGCAATTATAATAACAAAAATACAGCAAAAATAGTAATACTGGAAAGTATTATTATGATTTGAAATAACTGTATTCTGTTTAAATACATTTTAAAATGTTATTATTTCCTTGCTGCAAAGCTGATTTTTTTGCATCATTACAGTCTTTATGATCCTTTAAAGATCCTTCTAATATGCTAATTTGCTTCTCACTTATTATTATCGGTGCTCAAATATTAATATTGTTGCTTATTAGCAATAATAGAAATTGTGAATCGTTTTGCTACATTTTTTATGCATTTTGAAGCAAGTTAACCTGAAATCTTTCTCATGTTGCATTTTAACAGCATTAGCTTATTTTTTCTTTTTATACAAATAATCATTTCAGCATCAATAACAATAAGAAATGTTTCTTAAGCACCTAATCAGATATTATAATGACCTGTACCATAGACTTGATCTTATTCGGATGCAAGCGCAAATTCATTAATAATTAATATCAAAAGGTAATTTGTATCTCAATGCAAAACCAGTGTGGACTAAACGGGTACATCTGCACAGGGCAATTTATAAATAGCATCAAGGCGAAGAACCGCTAATTAAAATGCATGAGCTCAATCTTCTCCGTGTGGAGGTGTGACGTCACGGCAATCTTTAGCCCAAACTTTTCTCGCTCTAGACATCTTTTAAAAGTACCGTGTGGGATATTGGCAGCTTCCGGGCCGGGCAGAGGTTGCAGGATGTGGGTGAGAATGAGAGATTTAGCTGTAATTACAGAAGGAAGTAAATCACTGGAGAGGAAGAGGACCAGGGCAAAGAGTGAGACTGATGCAATCAAATGCCTCAAGCAAATATACCTCCAGCCATCCCGGGTCACGGTAAACATACAGCTGATAAGAAAGATGAACCGCGCTCACTCAAAGATGAGCATCTGGCTCTCGGCTTTATCCTCTGCCCTAACAAACCTATACAGCTTGTAATCCTGCGCAAACAACCATCCGGCCATCAGCTGGAGGACATTGATTCATTGAGCGCGGGCCAGATTTGGAAAGATCCTGGTAAACTTGACGGATAACTTGGAAATATTGCACAGTTCATCAGGAGAGCAGAGCAAAATAATGAATAGATCGCTTAAACTAATGAATAAGATAAAACAAGTAAACAAACAAATAAATACATTCTCATTTGTTCCAAACCTTTATGACTTTCTTTCCTGTCCAGAATACCCAAAGTGTTTTTAATAATGGCGACTGTGTCTGTCAAGCTAAAATAATAATAATTATTATTATTATAATATATGTTAGTGCTGCCAAACAATGAATCACAAAATAATCAAAACCAATGTGTGTGTCTGACATTATGTATATATAAATACACACACACATGCATGTATATTTTATATATAAGATAAATTATAGAAATATAAATATTTTCAAAATATATAATGCATATATAATGGTATATGTATATATACATAATAAATATACACACTACTACTATGTAAACAACAACCTTTATTTTGGATGTGATTAAATGTGAATTATCATTTGAAAAAAAAAAAAAAAAAAAAAAATTGAGAATGTTAATTCTCAACTGAAAGCTGAAAACAACATACATTTTCTCACAAAACACTCTTTTGGCAGACTTGGAATACAATGCTTGAATCATTTGCGCTGCTTTTATAACACTTTTATGGTGATTTTAAGTCATTTTTGTGATTTTCAAAATCCCCACTCCACATTATGAAAACAGCATTCTGAAAAATATGCAGTGTCCTCCAAAAGTTTGGAGATGCCCAAGGCAAAATGTTTTGGACACTGTCTGCATTCATTTCTTGGCATAAATGTTTTAAAGTAACTTGCAAGCAGTCATTATTCTGAATTATCTCATCTAAATTCAAATATAGTCTGTCTGATCACTGAAGTCAAGTTTGAACTGAGTGAGATTTCAGAACTGGGAAGACAGGAGGATTTTCAACAAATGACTTACATTTGAATCTGTTGCTCGTGACAACACTTTAGTATGGTTCAGCACTCTTGGAATACAATGCATGAATCATATGCCCGACTTTTATAGACACTTTATGGTGATTTGAAGACATTTTTTTAAATCTCCAGTCCACATTATGAAAAAGGATTCAGAAAAATATGAAGTGCCCTCCAACATTTTGAAAAGGCCCTAGGCGAGTTTTGGAGAATATAATTTCTTCTGAATAAATGCATTAAAGTATCTTGCAATTATGACTGAAGATAAGCAGCTAATGATCAGTAATCGCGATTAATCACAAAGCGAAAGGTTTTGTTTACATAATATATGTATGTTGTCACGTTTGTGGTTTGGCGGGAAGGAGCAGACGACAAGTAAAATAAACTTATAGATAAAATAACAGATTTAATTCTCTAAACGGGCAAAATAAAAATATACAAGCAAGCAAGCAAGCAGGCAGGCAGGCAGAACAAAAACCACGTATAGACCTCGACGATCGGACAAACGTGAACTCAAAACACAGGACTTAAATACACAAGGTAATTACTAAATTAACAAGACACAGCTGAAGACAATAAAGACAACTAGAACCAAACACGAGACAAAAACAATAACACAAAAAGGAGTCATATGTGCACCGTCTGTATTTATTATATATATATAAATACACACACATGCATGTATATATTTCAGATTTTTTTTGCATTTATTTATAATACAAATTATATTAATATTAATATTGACATGTAAATCTATTCTGTATATACATAATAAACACAGTACAAACACATGTTACGTAAAAAACATTTCTGGATGTGATTAATTTCAATTAGATTTGAAGTATGATGATTGGTTGAATACTATTGGCATATTCGACAGTTAAAATTGTATTTATTTATTTTTTTCTTTCCATTATAAAAACATAGGAGCATACTGTCCGAAAATTGGCCTTGTAAATATTATAATCTTAATTTTTCGGTAGACTATTCCTCGCAGATCATTAAAATAAAGTACAAAAACTGAAAAAGTGATTCTTAATAGTAAAGTTTGAGTATTTAACAGAATATCCACTTTGTTTTTCCATCTGATTTTGAAACCGCAATTGCATTTTATTTGACTAAATATTTACCGTCTTAAGGACAGTAAACAGCAATCTTCTGTTGATAAGGTTTCTGTAATCATCTTAATTCCAGCCTAAAATTAACTGCGCAAGTCTCACCTGAACAACTGGCCGTGTCTAATGATTCGGCTACTAATTGACGACTCTGATTTTTCCGGGACTTCATTAAAGTAAATGAGTGTTTTTGCCCGTCTGATTTAAACCTCAGACAGACCTGCGACGTGTGAAGGCCCTGATCTCAGGATATCACTCCTCTTGCTCTGACAGCGTCATTATCCGAGTGCTTCTGTTTGATGGCTCCCAATAAGACCATTTCAAAGGCTCCTGGGTAGTTGTAGTAGTGCAGCATTTAATGAACAATGTTGCTAACAGGATGTGTGAAGGCAGTTGTGGGGAAGGGAAGGCGGAAAGGTATGGCTGTAATTACCTACTCTCGGTTTGTCTCGATGGGCATTGTGTAAAAATGACAGCCAGCAGCGACAAATACTATACAACTTTTTCTGTAAAATCTTGGACGGCTGTACATATTTTTGTAGGGTATAAATAATTGAGCACTTGTATGACTCTTAAAAATATAAACACCACTCTCTTTCTAAAGTGCTCTTTGTGCACTTTATGGCTGTTTGTATGCATGCTTTGAATTTTTTGGACAGAATGTGGTATATGGATAAAGGATGAAATAATAAAATCAGACTAAACTATTAGTAGTTAAAGTGGGTAATGAAAGTTTTGTTTTTATTTTTGGGAGTCTCTAATAACAGGTTGACACTTTCATTGTCTTACAATATGCATGTATTTTTTACCTTATTTGCTCAACGACTCCAAAACGATTCGTTTGACGATTCGCGTTTTCCAAACGCGTCTCCTTTGCTGGCGGCGCTAATCCGTGGAGATTGATCAAATTGGTCTTATTTTGATCTCATCAAGCCTGTAATGCCCCATTAAGCAGCTTTTTGCTATTTTGGCGTTACGGGAAACAGCTATTTTACCGCCCCATAAGCGCCACCTACTGACAAAGAATGATTACGCATTTTCATTCAAACCAAAACGAAAAGACCAACAAGTGGACGGGCAATATGCTAATATTGGCTTGGGATTTGTCTCAAAAACGACTCGTCCTGATTCAGAGTCGAATCCTGGTGAAGTTTCAGATTTGAAACTCTGCAGGACGTTTTCGTTCACTTAAAGCTGTGTTACACGCTGCATGAAAGCTTGTTTTCAAAAAGCCATAATAGGTGCACTTTGATCGTTCCGCTTATGCTACTTTAGTACGTGTTTCCATGAAAATAATTGCACGCCTTTAAATGTTCGGCAGCCAATCAGATTAAAGCATTTAACAGCATCTTAGTATCAGGAGATAATAGGCTATTTTCACGATCTTTTTGCAAGACGAGCGCTTCAATTCAGATTCGGAAATATTGTTATTACTAATAGAGATTGTCATGTTTTATCCAGCTTGAGTGGATCAGCACAGCGGGGGGCCACGTTAGTGCTGTCAAATGTTTGTAGAACATCTTAAAAATCTGTCTACGCAACCATCTCAAGAAAATGTCAGATGGGGTTATTTCAATATTCTGGTGACACTCTGCTGTTTTCATACCAAATGAAAAGTATATGTAGCAGGAAAAGGCTGATTAACTCATTACAAAGCTGAATGTATAATTAATGCACGATTATGCAAATTTTATTACATTTTGCTGTCCTCTCTCATAAAGAATTAAATACATTTTATTGAAACTTTAATTATTTACAAGAGCAAAGACGGTTTCACGAAACATAGTCAGAGAAATGTCTTGCACTGATCTGAAACTTGTTTTGCTTTGTCTACAAACAATCAAGATTTTTTTATATGCAGACAAATGCTTCTTTTATTGTACGATTATAAATAAGGGCACTTGCTAAGGCAAACACTTGCACAGACTTTATATCTCACAATTTAGACATATTTCCCATTTCTTGTTATTTTAAACTTCATGTTATTTATGCTTTTTACTCCGAGGCTAAGTGAGCAACCAATCAGAACACTTTATCATAACACCCTAGCAACCTCACACACCTTCAGTAAAAACAAATTTTCCTCCAACTGTTTTCTATCCATCTGTATTTGCCAGTGGAGTTTAATAGAAAATAATAAACGTGCTGTTATGAGATTTTAATTATTTAGGGCATGATATCAGAGGCTGATTATTTCTGAATTTATTTGCATCTCTTCTGATGAATTCCAAAGTGAGTGAATTCTGAGTGATCTCAAAGCGCTCTTTGTTAGGAGCATCTCATGAGAGGAGCGATCCCCTACACCGTTTCCAAAATCTCACACCTCGCCTACGGCCTGGTCAGGAAGCCCTGCATAATCCTAAACCTCATGCCCGATTTCATTTAGCTATTCTTTTTGAAACAGCAGCAGATGATGCTAATGATGAGAGGGGTCGTGACCTTTGCAGCTGATGTGGTGTTTCAGACCTGGAGGCAATGGCAGCTGCCGTTCCTGGCGCCTTGAATTATCCTGCTCAAAACAGAGCCATGGTACTGGAGTATTTAAAGAGTTCACCCTAAAAAATAAAAATTCGGCCTTTGTTTATGCACCCTCTTGCTATTCCAAACCTCTGGTTTATCTATAGCTGCAAAGGTTCTGGTTTATTCATAGCTGCTCTAGTTTTAACCTGATCTCATAAACGGTTTAACACCGTTTTTACGTACCTTACGCTTTGCCACAGTTTAAAATAGAAAAGTCCACTGAGTAAAGCTAAAACAAAGGTTTAATACGTGAACCCTGGCACGCTTTTTTAACTTTTGTATGCAATTGAACTGTTGGACTGTTGCTAAAAGTTTATGCTCTATCATGTTGGAAATATGCCCTACGCAAAATCCAACCAATGCGATCGTGTTAACAAATGCAAAACTGATATAAAAACGCATTTGATGATGCAACCGTGCCAACTACCTTTTATGCAGATTTGAACTGTTTTGTTGAACCGTAGTTAGACAGGATTTGAACCAGAGCTTCTACATCTCTGTACTCCGTGAGCTACCGAACTAACCTACCGTCTATGAAAACCCATAGATATGAATTTGGATATGTGATGCTAACGTCAAAAGCATCAGTTTTCAAATATCCCAGCATCTTAATATTGTTTATATATAGTCGTAACATGATATTCCTCAAGAAATTGTGCAAAAATTACACTTTATTAATCGAAACTCTGTAAATTTGTGTGAAAAGGGAATAAAAGGTGTCAGAGTTTTACCGCCTCTAGAGTTAATTTCTTTTGGAAACTGCAGAGATATGTACTTACGAGTACATATTTCGTATCTTGCTAAAAACTGTTCATGCCATGAGTCCAGGTAGCCTATTTTTGTGAGCAGTTTGTACAATTTCCTATAATTCCTTTAGGTGTCCCTTTCAAAGAGTTATCAAATTTATTTTATGATTGCGAAGGTTCTGGATGTCGAGGCGTTTTGCTGTTGTCCGGGCTCACACTGTGTTGGATGAAGTGTCAGCGCAGGCTTGATTGGTTTTAAGAAGGAGGATGATTTTTGCTGCGAGTCATTTATTTAGCAGCAGGTGATCTGAAACGAGCTTTGTCGGGATGGTTCATCCTGACGGAGGAAAAACAAACCATCGTTGCAACATTTAAAAACATGACAGTGTTTAAATGGCCTACTAATAAATGCAATAAGGCCTTTTTACCAGTCCTGTGCTCCACCAAAATATAGTTAAGAGTTAACAATGCTTGATCTGTGCATATTTCTCTCTTGTCAATGGAGAAAGCAATATTATAGATAAAGGACTGGCCATAAGCAAAGTTAAAAAATGTCGTTTGTTGTTTCTTATAAACAAGCAGTTTTTTACTTTACAAGATGTTAACGGATGGACTGAAGATGTGTAGATCGCTTGAGGATTATTCTACATCTGGATGGCCTGAGGGTTAGTAAATTTTCATTTTTGGGTGAACTACTTATTTAAAACGTAACAGCAAAAGCATCACAGTGGCTGAAGAATGATTGTCGAGGAATGACGAGTTTAACGTTTCTTTCTAAATTAAGCTGCTTGGCAGATAGTTAAAAAAAGACTCTGACAACGAAAACCAGAAGCCAAGAATGTTCTGTGAAAACTTCAGGGATACCAGAAATCACCATGACAACAGGATTAGATTAGTGCCAGTTAATGTGATCTGTGATGTGATTAGTTTAGATAATATCTGATTAGATGTGATTAAAACAGATGAGATTACAATTGCATTAGATTTTGATACCGCACCATTGCACTAGTTGACTTGGCTCCTGATGAAGGGTAGACAATTTAAAAACAATGGAATTACATGAAATAAAATCAGTCCTAATCGGTGGAAGGCACACATTCCTCTGGAATCAGTTATTACACTAATTGGTAATTAAAGAATGTGTGAGAATTTTCATATTACTTCTTTATTCTTTGTTTTAACATATTGGTAGATGATTTACAGCGTAATTGCATTTGCTGCTACATATGTAGTTAATTATATTTCTGAAATTATTGAAAACCAGCATTAACTCACCCGAGCTGCAAACGACATTTAACCAGCAATTCCTTTAATATTAAATTCTCTAAACAGTGATTTCAAAGACATTCACTCACAAAATATCTACGATAATATAAAAATATTTATTTGTTTGCATTTAAAATGTATGTATTTTGTACATATTTTAATGATTTATACACAACCTACTTTGAATATGATAATTGTATAAAAAAAAATCTTTACTGCTTATTTCACTCAGCAATTTAACATAACCTTGCTACATAAAAGTATGAATTATTAAAAAATAATAATAATAAAACCTTTGAATGGTTGTGTATATTGTTATAAGATTTCTATGTTTAATAAATACTGTTCTTGTAGCTTTTACGCATCAAAGAATCCTAATACAGGTTTCAAATAAAAGAATAATAATAAGCAAATCTGCTTTTAATGTTGCTAATAAATCAGCATATTAGAATGTTTTCTGAAGGATCACGTGACAGCTATAAAATAGTTTAATATTACAAAGAAATGTCTGGAATCATATCGCCAAGCAAATGTAGATATACAACACACTCTCTCTCTCTCTCTCTCTCTCACACACACATAATATATATTATAATATATAGTATAGTATAATATAATGGATTTTTATCCAGATTGTATTGTTACAACATTAACTAGCAAGGGCTAACTAGATTATGCTAACTGATTCGTGCCTAAAGATCATTTCATATTTTGCTGATACCAGATGCACAGGAAATGCATGGACTATATTTAGAGCTCAACTTCCTGCTGTACTGAAGTCCCCCTGATATTTAGTATAAATAAAAAAGAGTGAACTTTGCTCGGAGGCCTGCGCAACACTCCTTTCGATTCCATCTCATTACCCACACTACACGCTCTTTCAGAAAGATGATTTTTCTTTTTGGAAAAAGCATTCAAATCAAACGTGCCCCCTCACCAGAACATGGCACGTCTTCCACAGGAGGAATTTCACAGCAGACGCGTCGACCTGAATTCAAACGGATGGCTCACGCCCGTGAGAAGCAAACTACATATTACAGTCTGAGCACATCTGCCGGGCATGTTCAGCCGAAGTCATTACAATTACGGCACACTTCAACGCCTCTGTAAAGAGCTGGATATCCACTTTCCGTGGGTCACTTGAAGTTGCGTCGTCCCCCCTTTCACGCTCAGGTAGGCAGGGGGGATAATCTGCATCCGTGACAGAGCTCACCTGCATATGTTAACATGCACAAAATTACACTGCACTCATTCAAGTAGGACAGCAATTGGGACGGTGTCACGTTCTGCGAAGCGAGACATCCCGATTTCACGACGCAACTTCAACTGAGGTGTTAACAGATACAGCAATTGTTTGAATATTACGAGCTTAATTTGGTGAAATCCTCAAGGTTTGGATGCTCCTGTAAATAAATGTTGGCACTGTTAAGAATGAGTGTGTGGGAACAGAGGAAACTCCTCTGCCAGAAGAGGGGCCGACAGAAGTGTGATATTTGTAAAAATCGCATCGGCTTTGCCAAACGCCTGTGAAATTAAATCCACTTTAACAGATCACGTTGCCTTTCAGCTCATTGTCTAGATAGATGTGACAAATTTATCACAATTAGGAGTTGGTGGTGCAACCCTGTAATTCAGTTCGTCACAGTTCTCTCTCCAGAGAGCGTAAAATGTCGGCAATGATCGGGCACGTGAAGTAGAAGATATGTGACTCACTGCAGAACAGAGTAAGGGAAGTACACGTTCATTATCCAAAAAAAAGCAACAAAAAAACTTCAATAGAGTTTGAAGGAAGCTTCCAGCTTCAAGACAAATCACAACATTTGATTCAGAAGCAAACAGTATTTGACAGCTGAAAAAGACAAATTGTACAGGCCTGCTTAGCCTTGTAAAACCTGACATATCAATCTGTAGTCAGAAAAGACTAAATTATAGTTTAAAACATTGCTAATAATGCTGCATAACAGCATAAAATGCAAATAAATATCAGTTGTCACACTATATCTACTTTTAATATGACTCTTAAATGCGAATAAAGCTCTGCAGTCTTAATTGGAGGCCAAAACATTAAGCATAAGGCAATTTAATATGTTTAATGATGATGAAAAATATGAAAACTAACTAAAACATTTATCAAAAGTCAGATTTTTCTTGTCTTTTAACTTGGAAAAAGTATAGACAGAGAGCAAGAGAGAGAGAGAGAGATGATTGATTGATAAGCTAGATAATTATTCTTTGTTTACTTAAGAAATAACATTAAAACATTAAACGTTTCCTTTGATGGAAACCACACTTAAGCCTGTATTCTTGTATTTTGTAACATGCTAGCTGGTTTCTAGCTAGCCTACGGACTAGCTCAAGATGAGTCATCAGCTCTTCAAGTAATTAACAACCTTTAAGGAGATGCTAATTTCTGGCTGGTCTAACACGGTCTTTATCGCACCCTGGTCGTTACAAATTTCTAATAACCAATTTAGACCATGCTAAACAGGGATATTAAATATTCAGCTATAGTATAGCTTGCCCAATCTGATCCAAACCGGTCATTAGCTCTTAGCTAATCATGCTAAACTAGCCATCATGCTTAAAAACACAGATACACGCTAAATTGTTTAGCAGAAACATTCAATACTTTTAGCTAATCTACAATTACTTAGCAACATCACAAATTAACAAACAGGTAAATAGTTAGGAAGCTATATATAATTGGTTAGAGTCATGGTTACAGCATTCCGTGTTAACTAACAAGTAGATAGCATATTACTTACTAGCCTTTGCTAGTCTGTAAAAACTAGTCTGATACAGATTGCAGCGATTCCAAGTTGTCTGAATTTACTAGAAGAGTTTACTAGAAAACGAAAATGAAATCATACTGATGCACGAAGCACATAGCGTTTAACCGCCCGGAGCTCTTTGCAGGTCTGTCTGAAAGGCTTTTATGTAACATTTTCGCTATAGACATTTTTACTTTCGAATCCCAGCTTTTTTTTTCCCCCTCAGACTTATTTCATATAACGCTCTCGTTCAGTAACAGCAATGGCCAAACGAATGAATGTAAGACAAGGTGATATCAAAACTGGCCCTCATTAAAACAGGCGGACAGTACTAGCGCATGCTGACTAGACGTGTAGAACAAACATGTCTATTAGCGGGAAAGGGGGGTGGTGGCACCCTGCCAGGTCTAAATTGCTGCCTGAAAGTGTCTCCTTGCCATATGGGTTTTCCTGTAGTGCTGAATGAGACCCAGCGCAGGTTAAGATGTGTCAGATTTAACTGGGGATTAATTGGTACTGGGAATGGACTGGGCCATCTGTGCTATCAGTCTGTTCGTCTCCCCTCCACCTCCCTACGATCTCGGGGGCCCCTGCATGAACGCCCGTTCACTATAGTGCTCTGAATGGAGCATTGTGTGTGCGTGCGCTCTAGTAATAGACTGTTGAAAATCTCCAAATTGATTAGCTGGAATAATCTTTCAGTGTATGCATTTCACTCTCTCTCTCTCTCTCTCTTTCTCTCTCTTCCTTGCTCTCTTTCTCTTTCAACCGCCTCTGTCAAAAAACATTATGGAAAGTGGCCCTGACATTTTCTCCTGACAGTGTAAAAATCAACTCTGTCGCCTCCTTATGTAAAGAACGGCAGAGCTGAACGGATGGCCTCTGAATGTGAATATTCAAAGGCTTCCTCCTGCACACATCACAGACAGATGCATCTCGGGCTAGCTTTTATTGCAGCATTTATTATTTTTAAGTTTTATCTAAACTATTCGAACCAGATTTCAATTAATATCCATCAGGGTCTATTTTAATCTGCCAAAGTTGCTTTAATTCGCCTCACTATTATTTAGACATATTACAGTTTATTCGCGCATTTAGATTTTAATTCACTACGATGTAGTCAAAATCAACATAGTTAAAATACAGGCTTCAACGGCAGATAAAAAGTATTCTAAGAACTGAACTTATTAATGATGACTTACTTTAAATGTAAAAAAAGCTAATATGTGATAAAGCCAAATTTACAAGCAGTGTTATTGGGACTAAACTAAAACTAAAATCATAAAAAAAGTTTTCACTACTTAATATACATTAAATATCTGAATCAAAATAAAACTTAAATTTAATTTATTTCCGATAATTTGATTCTTATTTGTATTTAGTTTAACTTGTTACTAAAATAACTAAAATAAAATGTGTAAAAACTATATATACTTAAAAAAAAACTACAAAAACACACAACAATAGTACTAAAACTAACTAAAATAAAAATAGGAAGAATTATTTAAGTGTTTATAAAAAAACATTATAATACATAAGTAATATTTAAATTATAACAGCTAGGTCCTCATAACAAACTAAAGCAAATACACGGCAATGCTTTCAAATAATTGTTGTGCTAAATTTTAAAGTCGATTTGCACTAATCATTTTAATAAATGCATGTTAAAGTAAGTGTTATTAATTGTAAAGGAGTTAGTAAAGTTATAAACGTCTTTGATTCTAACACTAAGGGTAACCAAGGCGTAACTAGGGTGTGCTGTGTAGTTGCTAGGTGCCAAATCAAAACAGTCCCTGGTTCCTAGATAAAAACTGGCTAACGATTTTAGCTATTATATTTAGCTCTCATATGAATTCATGATCAACAGCTTTTCCGCAAGAACACGAGTTACATTAAAGCAAATCTTAACACGTGCATTAACGTTCTCATTAATAAACCATGTAAGTTGCAGTTGCTTTGAAATTCTTGTTGATTTGTAAATTATTCCTAAAAAAAAAAAGCAGCCTTGATGGGCAGCCTCGTTATCTAATGATATGGGTTTATGCAGCATTTAGGCTCTCTGAATACATTAGCTGCTGGGGTACGATCTGTGTGGACGCTCTAATAAAGCCAGACTGCTGAAATGCTCGTAGGCTCTGGAGAGGAACACAAATTAAATAAATTCAGATCATAATCAAGAATAGCCTCCCACAGTCTCTGGTGGAGCTCGTAACTCACGTTAAAAACTCCAAGATGGGAAAAACCGTCCACCAAGCGCGGCGCAACACAGTGAGATTTTCTAAATGATAATATGAGTGATTGTATAATTTAGTGTTTATTGTCTTACGCCAGAACCGTCTTTAACCTAATAACCAGCAGAGAATTCATCCAAAGGCTCAGGGCTGTACGAACCGAAAGAAACTGCAAAATGTATTTATATTATATTGAATAAATCAAAATAAGTCAGACCGAACCGAAAAAGGGGGGCATTGCTGTCTGCTCATTTTAATAATCAGGTTGTGACTATTTTGAAATAGTGTGTTTGCTTGTGCATTTGACTCTAGGTGGAAGAAAGAAAATCCTCTCTCCCTAAAAAAGTTATTAATAATAACAATATTAATATCTTTACCAGTATTCAATATTTTTAGATAGCTTTATGCAAATGTCCAAAAGGTTTATTTATGCCGTAGTGCACGTTAAACTGGGACAGGAGAAAGTATTTTTGCATTAAAAACTAATGTCACCTTTAAAGTGTACTCCTATTTTCACCATCTCACCCTCTTTTCAGCAGAACTCGTCTGCTCCCAGGGGTATAAAGATCGCAGTTATTGTACCTATAGCTGAAAAGCAAATGTCTCAAAGTCATTTCGAGTGGGAAAATTTCACCCACCCCCCAAGATTGTCATGTGTAGGGTTATGTGATTACAGCTATTAAAATCTATGCAACACACATTTCTCCCGTATCCGTCCTACCCACGCAGATCACGAGCAGGTCTCGTAGATAACCACCGAGAATTAGATTGCAAATGTGGAAGCAAGGTAAAGAATACGCTTTGCTGGCTTAAAGGAGCAGCGCGTCCAGAAATGGGAATTCTGTCGTTATTTACTCACACTGATGTCATTTCAAATCGGTGTAATTTCATTTCATCCGCAGACCACAAATAAAAAGCCGTAGAAGAATATCACAGGTGCTCTTTTGCATACGATGACTGCTGAGCTCCAAAGAAATGACAAAATGATAAATAAGTATTTCAACTTGTGCATATTCCACATCTTTTGAAGATATAATGGCTTATGGAATTCTTTACTTTAATGTCATTTATATACAATACTGTTGAAACACACACACACACACATATATATATATAGTCTCCACAATAATATTAAGTAGCACATATGATTTTGAAATTGATGATCAACATATCAGACTGATTTCTGAAATATCATCTGACACTGATGACTCCATTACAGGAATACGTTACTTTCAAAATAAAAAGAAAAAGCTGTTATTTTAACAGTATTTTACAATATTACTGTTTTTTATTATATTCTTAAGTTTATTGTTATAAGTCACACATAAATTGATCTATAACTTTATAAACTGATCCACAATTACTTCTAACCCGAACATTGTGCATTGAACAGTTATAAAGTGTTGGGAATTATAACAAACTTAGCCTTGATAACTTAAATGTACACAATCCAAGTAACTGGTTCAAAAAAGTGGTTCGCGAAGGTCTTGACACTTCAAGAAAAGGTGTACTGAATCTGCCAATCACTAGCTCATAGACACAAGTATTTTTATCAAACCCCTAAAAAAGTTAGCATTTTTAATCACATCGACAGGATTCCAGCGACAAGGAATTTAATAACAGAAGCGACGCAACAAATCAAATATCACAGCCAATCAAAAGTGTGTGTGCGCGGGCTGTCTCTGGAAGTGCACTGCACTCCCAATGAAATGGATGTTTATGATCTAATTTAGAAATATCAATCCTTTTAACGTCACTAAATGTACATACTAAGTGACTGATACCATCTTTGTTGTGGAATATACTCGTCGGTTCGTTGAGGTCTTTGCTTTAAGTTATTGTCAAGATCCAAGATAAACTATCTGTTGCTGCTTTCAGCATAGCCAATGTCACTCGCATTAGGCACGTTTAACTTTGAATAAAACACATAATTCCCTCAGTATTATAGAAAATTATATATTATAGTCGCCATCACAGATTCATCCAATTTTTTGAGTGTCGGGAATCCCAAACAACAGGTTAGTATGCATGCAACGTCACTTTCATTGTCTTGTAATGTGCCTTATTTGCTCATAAACTCCCAAAACAATTCATTCAACGATTCATTTTTTCAAACCCCTCCTTTGCGTGAGGCTAATCTCTGGTGATTGGCCGACTGGTCTCATTTTTATTCCGTTATGCCTGTAATGCCTGTAGTGAATTTGCGGTTCAAATCAGGCCGACACGAAAATTGCAACAAGTAGGCTGGAAATATTCTCTTTCATGCTGACATCAACACGAAAGCGCTTTGGGATTCGTTTTTTAAAAAACGACTCGTATCATTGATTCAGGGTCAAGACTTTTTTTTTGAGAGACGATAACTTCACGGCGCACTTTCAGATTGAAAACTTTGCGGTATGTTTTCGTTAACTAGGAGCTGTGAAAATCCATAAGAGGGGAACTTCAAGAGATCTGTTTCTTTAAAAGAATTATGAAGCGTTCTTTCTAGGTTCCTGATGCTCTCCTCTCTCTAAGTGGCTTCACCGTAGATGTGTTTACCCACAGGATTGCTTTGTCTGTGCTAATAGGTGCTGTGTTATAAGTAGATGTCCAGCCCAGTGTGTCGTGTCCTGCTGGCTGCCCATGAGCTTTCTAATCCAGGAAAATGTGGGGGTCTGTCCTGATCTCTATTCAAGCGCGGCACGGCAAAGGTCGCTTTCGTACGCGCCGTCCATGTGAGCTTTCAGAAACAGCTTACGATGCTTCGCAAAAGGAAATTGAAAAAGTGCTGTAATCCCCGCACCCCTCTGTGCCCGAACGCACTTACCACGGCATACACACACACTTACGATGGAAACAAACCAATACACACCCCTCTCAAACGCACAGCTAAGAGCTGGATTACAGGAAGGTCTAATCCTTCCCAAATGTCCGCCCCGCTGTCACCTTTGGAGTCTGAGGTTTGAGATTGTTCGGAGATCTCTTGCCGGTCACAAGCAGGGTGCACTTCCTGTTTACCATTTCCTCCGTTTCCTTTGTCTTTCTCCCTCTTTAGTAATCAGCAGACTGTACTCCAGACAGCCTGCTGGTGGTTGATGCCAGTTCATACTCGCCAAGGCCCGGGATACCGTCTCAAACGCTAATCCATGTGGATGTACCTATTTACCCCCTCAGCGCAGCGAAGCCTCCCCACCTGCCATAATAAACACTGACAAATTACATTTGTTAAGAATTCAAACAGCTCATTCCACCCCGGTGCCGGGTTGAGCCACGCGTTCGTCTCACTCTAATGATACCGGGATCTTTAGCAAGGGAACTTGGGCTAAAACACAACAAATTACAATGTGACATAAAATCATTTCTAACAGGGCTGCTTTGTTCCACTCTTAAGGGTGAGTGTGAGGGTAATAAGATTCATCAAGACGCTATCGCTCTGTTACTAAACCTAGAGAGCTGTCTAGTGCCAATATGAGCAGGATACCTTCTAAAGCGTGTGCACTGAGAGTGATTTTATCGCTGGAGGTCACCGGCTCGCTTCAGGGTCGCCTACTGCTGCATACGCTGTTTTTTCAGTATTAAGTTTCAGCTGTTTTATTTGTTTTGTCGTATTTAGGTTTAAAATGAAATAATATTTACATTTTTTTTTCGTTTGAATACTTTTAGTATTTCAATTTCAACTTTTTCATTATTTATTATAATTATTATAATTACTCTAGTACAAATAAGATAATTTCAAGTATCTAATTAAATTGAATTTTAATATCTATTTACCTATATATCATTTTAAAATCTTTGAAACAAGATGGATTTTAAGTTAAAGGTTAAGTTAAAAGCCATTACTTACAAAATCTCATATATATATATATATATATATATATATATATATATATATATATATATATATATATATATATATATATATATATATATATATATATATAATAATGTCTATGTACACATATATATATAGGTTTACATGTATTTAACAAATAATTACATGTAGAAAATAATTAAAAATTCAAATAACAGAGTGATCCTACCTCATGCATTCAAGAAACCAAATATAAAGCAGACAAATGTTTTGATGAATTTCATGTTAGTTTCATGTTTCATGCAAGTCATCATTGGTGCTTT
This sequence comes from Puntigrus tetrazona, assembly GCF_018831695.1. Classification (NCBI taxonomy): domain Eukaryota; kingdom Metazoa; phylum Chordata; class Actinopteri; order Cypriniformes; family Cyprinidae; genus Puntigrus; species Puntigrus tetrazona. The sequence continues at coordinate 243,230 of NC_056722.1, read as the reverse complement.
ACATGTCAACATCTACAATCATTTGAGGTATAAATAAGAAGTAAAAAAAGGTTCTTGAATTGATTACTTAATCTGGACGCTTTAATTTTCATCTCTTACTTTCTAACGTACACGCATACAGCTATAAGAGCATGATTCTCTACAGCTAAAGTCATATGTGGGATGTTTCTAACTTCAAACTATAAAGGTGTTCAGCCTGACAATTGGAAGATGACATCTATGGAAATAAAACGAGATTGTTAGCTTTGCAGGTGTTCGATTGTGGAGGAAAAAAAATCTCCTAGCTACCAAATTGGAGAATAAACAATGCTACTTTCAGCGATGCTAGCATTTGTTCCGCAGGTGTATGATTATCGACGGAGATCGTTTACTGTGCTTTACACACCTGTAGTGCTGTATTGCATATTTTCAAGTGGGAAGCTGCAAAATTGGACTTTCTGAGGTGAATGAATCGGTTTGAGGCCACTCTAGTCTTTTTTTTTGAAGAAGAAGAAATGTATATTTTTAATCAGCAAAGATGCACTGGGTCTGGGAAGATTTTTTTCAGCTTAACTTCTACAGGGGCAAAGACCAGATCCAGCAGAGATGAGTTATCCTTGTGTTCAAAACAAGCTTGTTACTAAGATTATTGCCGAAGTGTAAAAAATGGTCTGAGAGGCCGCGGTGGCGCCCAGCGCAGGGATAATGAAAGCACTTGCAATCTGCTAGATGCTTAATCCAGCTCACACACGCACTCACTACTCTACATTAAAACTGGGCCGTCACATAGATCACGCAGCAATTCAGAGTCTATGCAGGAACAAATTTCACACCAACTCTAACAGCAATGAGAAAGCGACCACATCAGAGAGAGATCTAATGCTTGGGAAGGAATGCTTAGATAAGTCTGGTTGGGTTCATGTAAGATCATATCATTTTCAACCAAAATGATGCTGTCTGGATGGCTCAGGAATTAGTACCAGCATTTCCAACTGACTACACAACCTGCCTCTGTGCGGTATGATTTTCAGCACATATTTTAATATTCAAAAAGAACATTTATTCAGCTTTTTGCCATCACAAACCGCTTCGGCTGAAAGTTATTTAAATATGAAGAAATGCATATAAATCAAATGAGGTTTAAGTTTAGACAGGCGAGGAAAATAATGTTGAGGAGTTAATGATGAGTCTTTTAAGTTTTAAATAAATTGTTTGGATTTAAAAAACTAAAATGTTGGCTAAAATGTTTTTAACAATTTTTAGAAATATAAATATATTAAAATAATAATTATTTAAATAAGATTATTTCAACCTAGTTTAACTGAAATTAACATTATAATGCACAATTTTATAAAAGTAATTTTTAATAAATGAAATTTTTATATATGTTTTATAAAATATAGAATAAAACACATGGCAATTACTTACCAAATTACTTTTAAGTGTAGACAGGAGGGTTAAACAAACTGGGATAATAACATTTTAAGTCAATATTTTAACATTCAACTTAGTTTGACTGAAATTAATTTATCAATGTACGTTTTAAATAAATACTCTATAATTTAAAAATGTATAATTTTTAGAAATACAAATATTTCATTAGTAATAATTTATTTAGATACATTTACCCTCAACCTAGTTCGACTGAAACTTAAAAATGTACATTATAAATGTAAATATTTAATTAATTGAAATTAATTAGAAATGTATATTTTATGCATTTAAATAAATAATAATTTGAATATATAACAAATTCAATACATAAAATAAAGTGGCAGGAAGTTATCTTATAAGAACACATTTTAACATCCAATGATTGCAATTCATTTAATAAAGTATATTTTTCATACGTTTACAGACGTATACAGAAGTAGCGACAGATCTTTACTTCTAGGTTGTGACATACAGTCAAGTGAATTATCAAAAACAGTAGTACAGGGTTTCTATGAATTGGTTTTTGATTGGATGGCAGATATGAATGCAAGCTAAATAAATCATTGGAAATATCCAGCATACGCCGCCAGAGAGAGTCATTTCACTGAAAGATCATGTTATGACATTCGATTAAAAATTGCAAGGTAAAACAAATTAAATAAAATGTATCATTCACAAAAACTAACTCTAATTTCCTTTAAAAATTAATTGGGTACATCTGCTTTTCATGCTGACTTTTTAGTTAGTTTTTGTCATCTCCATTTCCGTTGTAGAATATGTGAAGTGTCAGATAGTAGATAGATAGTTCAGAGAGATAGATAGATAGAGAGAGAGAGAGAGAGAGAGAGAGAGAGAGAGAGAGAGAGAGAGAGAGAGAGAGAGAGAGAGAGAGAGAGAGAGAGAGAGAGAGAGAGAGAGAGAGAGGAGCATTCTGATTGGCTGAGTCTGCGCTCATAGTTAAATGAAGCCACCCTGATTGGTTTGTCATTGATTGTTTCAGTGGCCTTCAGTCCGGCCCCTGATGCATGACGGAGGCCACTGACCCTTCTGACAGACATCATCTATCAGTATTAGCGAGCAAAGGGCAGGATGAACCCAACCAGGACCTCGGATGAGCGACGTTATGTCAAGCCCAAGAATTCACGCTCATACACACATTTGATTCTCTAGAAGTTTCTGAGCAGGTGTCGTGACTTCTCCATCTATAAGGCTGTGATAGTTCATACAAAAAAATGTAAAAAGGCAAATTTACCCTAATGTCGTTTACAAACCTGACTTTTTTTAATCTGTGGAACATACAACAAGATATGAACAAGACTGAAGTATGATGGTTTCAAACAATGTTGGATTGTCATTTTGTAGGGAAAAAATATTACATTTGCTACAAAATATTACATTTAATTAGTGCTGTCAAAACATTTATCATAACCAAGTTATATTATATTATATTGTATAGTATATTATATATATATATATATATATATATATATATATATATATATATATATATATATATATATAAATATATATAAACACATATATATATTAATGTATTTGTATACTGTGCACACACCACCATTTATATATTTAATAAAAATATATTACATTTTATATATTAAATGTTTATATAAATGATATGAATATAAAATATATACATGTAAATCAATATAAATATTTTCTAAAACATGTATGCTGTATGTATTTACACATTATACACAATACAAATTATGTAATAAAAACTTTTATTTTGGATGCAATTAATCATCTTGACAGTACTAATTTTAGTCATGGAATAACCCTTTGAAAAGGGGAAACTTTCACTTAACTTACCTAAACATTTTACGCATAAACCTCTCTTTTTTAAATCAAGTATTTTTTCTGTTAGACTTGTGTTTAAAACAAAACAAAATAGTCCAACTGGTTAAAAAAGTCAACTTAAATCTAGCCAATATGTCATATGATTTTCACTCAAAAATCACTCATTTTACAGCATTTAAGAAACAAAGTAACTTTTTTGATATTTAAATATTCAATACATCCTTTTACATTGCGGGAAGTGGTGTTAGATGGAAAACACGCAATACATAACATGTACAAATTTTTGGGCTCAGTCAGGTTTTTTTTTTTGTTTTTTTCTAAATCTTTCCAAGGCTGCATTTATTTAATCCAAAATACAGTAATATCGTGAAATATCATTTTAGTTTTAAACGACCGTTTACTATTTGGATATTTATATAAAGTGTGATGCAAATCTATCAGTGATCCTTCAGAAATCATTCAGCGTCACGTGATCCTTCATAAATCATTTTAATACGCCATTTAATACGCCACAAGAATCATTTATTATCAGTGCTGAAAACAGCTGTGTACTTATCCGAAATGCTTCTTCCTGCAACAATGCAAAAGTCAACCTGACGATGCTAACCAGCCAAACCCTGTCCTTAAACTAGCTCCATTTCTGACTCCTGCATCTCCAAACAATGTTTTCCGCTCACTCGCGTTCTCTGGCCTGTGCTGCTCTCTCTGGGAATTACCGGGTCAGGATTTCTGGCCTAAATGCAACAGACCCAGGGCTGAGCTCGGGCTTGCGAGGGCACGGCGCCAAACAAACACAGGCCACGCTGCGTTGTGTCAGCCAAGAGCCAGAGAAAGCGCAATGCAGTGCGAGAAAACACCACGAACACGCTTCCAGAGCCAAGAAAAGACGTTTGCTGTAGCGCTCGCGCGGCCAACGACGCGAAGGGTCCTCGATAAAGCAAAAACGCCAAAGCAGAAGAGACGAATAAAGAAAGGTTTATCTGAAAGCCTTCGTCAAATTGCTCGTGACAGCTCGGTTAATTCGCTGACAGAAGACGCCATCGCGCGAGAGCGGAGGAAGGCAGAAATAAACATTTCTACGGGGATACACGCGGTCTGACAGTAAGTGTTATTTAAAGAAGTCCAATTAAACATAATTCGGCGCATAATGTGTCTATCCTCTCATTAATTTGAGTTTATATTTAAAGAGACTTGCGATCAGATGTGACATACGTTCACCCGCACAGAGAAAGCGGCGGCTTTTGTTAAAGGGCAACGGTGTCCTCGCGTGGCCGGCGCGTGATACTGCAGCAATCAAATGCGTTGCACGAAACGGCCTGAAATGCGCATTTTAAATTGAAGACACTTTATTTCGACGGCACGCTTTAGACATTCTGCTGAGAGCAAGTAACTCTGCAATGACCAGCAGTCATTACTATTAGCAGCTTCACGTCTCCTAGCACTTTATTTTGATTGGTCCGCAACATGCCACGAGAAACTTTGAAAGCGTCTTAAGTGTCGGTTTTTCAAAACTGAGATTCATACATCACCTCGAAGCCGAATGCTTCGATGTATTTGTTACTATAGGTCAATATTTGGCCGAGATACAACCATTTGAATATCTGGGGAAAAAATCGAAATACTCCGAAAATCGCCTTTAAAGTTGTCCAAATGAGGTTTTTAGCAATGCATATACAATTAGCAATACATTTACAACGTATCTTCATGGAACATTATATTTGCTCAATATCCTGATGATTTTTGGCATAAAAGAAAAATCTGGCATAAAAAAAATTGTCATTTTGATCCATACAATGTATTTTTGGCTATTTTTACAGTATACCCCAGCAATTTAAAGTCACTTATGTCAACTTATTCTACTAACCCTAAAAATTCCCTAACAATCTCATCTGGGACTTAGACATGTTAATGAGAATTAGTTGACATGTCTAAGACATGTAAGTTACTTATAGTTAATACAATGTCTACAAATGACTATTAAAATTAACCTTTGAATTATAATAAACAGTTTTGTTCTTAATTTTCAAGGATGAAATGCCTGACCGCGGCATGTAAACATAAAAGAACTAACTTCTACAATAAAAGACAGATGGATGTGGCAAATCACTGCAGAGTTCGATTGGAAACATCTTTTAACAGTAACAATAAACTACACTGCAACCATTCTGAAGATCTTCCCTATCCGGCCTCATTTAGCAAATGCAGGTGTTTGCCTGGTTATAACCTGTTTCCTCTGAGTGAATACAAGACATCTGCACACCTTTGATACATTATTCATGAGTGCAGGAGGGTGCATGCTAATGAGCTGCTGTAATCTGACTGTTTTTGTAATTAAGAAACCATAATGCTAATTTGACAAGGGCAGGGGACTGACTTGTAAACATGCTTAGCCTCAGGACACTGCCTGTATAAAAACACTGTGAGACTTCTGAAATATAGTTCATGTGCTGTCAAATATTTCTAGATTATTTAAGGACTGCCTTAAAATGTATTTAATAAAATATATAGGATTGCAAGAGGATGTCGGTAAACCTCCAAATTGCACCTTAGAAGAAATGTTTTAACTAACACGGTATTAAGAGGATTTTTAAAGTATCGCTCAGTTTGTGATCAGGCGGACTGATGCAGCTCAAGCGCGTCATATTACTTTTTGAGCTTAATTTGCTTTTTAAATCGCTTTTTTAACAAGACTTAAAAATGTTTCGCTTTTTTTTTGGCTGTATGAATGTCACGATATCAAACTACATTTTCAAGTCTCTCGCATTTATTTATTTATAGCATTGTTATTTTAGTTTCATTGAGATGTTTTTATTTAATAGTTTGCATGTGAAGTTTAGTTGTGCCATTTTCAATAGTTTTGGGTTTAATTTTTTCTGTTTTAGAATGAAATAATTTTATATGATATATATATATATATATATATATATATATATATATATATATATATATATATATATATATTTATATTTATTTTTATTTTTATTTATTTATTTTTTTTTCTGATGATTTTATTTCATTTAAAGTTTTAGCTTTAGACAACTGCATCAATCTTGGTTTGCAGATGCCACTTGTTTTTAATTTTTTGTTATCTAATACAGAGACTTTCATGTATTTCAGGCAAGGTCACTGTATACTTTGAGGCCATTACTGCAAAAATAGCAATTTTTTCATTCCGTATGATACGCTTTTTAATGAGATTAAAGCTAATAATGTAACTAATGAAGCCGGAGAACAGAGAATGTGAACTTGATGCAAGCGCGATACTAATTTTAAATCCTTAATCGCTTTCCTTTCACCTCCAGCGTATAAAAACATTTAATAAAGCGCGTTAATAACCCGCCCACGTCATTTTAAAGGCCATCACTTCACGGAGAACATCAGAAACCTACACTTTAAAGTTGTAGTTATCGTTTCTCCTTCATCATGAGCGAGAAAATGACTTGAACCGCGGCAGAAAAGGTTCATTTCGAGTTTCAAATCTTTCCGGGAAGACAACATCCAGAGCGCATCCCAGAATCCCACCTACTGCCGTGCCGCAGGGCGTCCGTTCATGTACTGTATGGTCTGATTACAGTAATCTCCCCGCAGCCTCTGTCTCTCACACACACTGTTATTATTTAAGACCTGTGGAGATAATAGCAGCCGTGCTCGGAAATGGCTATGTGTACATCTTTCCTCCCAGGGGCCACCGGGCTCCTAACCTGAGGAGCAGGAGTGTCTTTCCTCCTCTCCATTGTGCTGTTTGTCTTCTCTCTGTCTATCAGGCCGGGGTCCCTGTTGAACGGGTCAGAGGTTCCTCGGCCGTTACCATTTATCACAGCCACAGAGCTGATATCTGGGAGCGGGGGTGGGGAAGTGGTGTCAATCTCACGTTTCCTTTTCCTGAAAAAACACAAGCTGCTCGGCCCCAAAATCCAGTCCAATCCAGCAGGTCAGGAGCGGATTTATCCCACTAATGAATCCAACCTGAGCCCGCAAACACAGGTAGCCTCACAGGTCACCAGTCAGTAATTGGATAAAAGATCATCATCAAAAGCTATTACCACTCATGGCCGGATAGGAGCACCATGGTCGGCCATTACAATGAGATGGGTATAATTAATCCACTGCGCTCTTCAGACACCCAAAAGAGCTCATTTTAATTCAACATCAAGAATCCATTTAACTAAAACACCCTGGAAGCCGGGAAACTGACGGATAGCACAATTAGACATATGGAGATCGGCGGAGAAAAAAACGTAATATCGCATTCTTATCTTTTCTATACATTACACGTCGGCAAAAATTATTTATCATGCGTAAAATTGTATGCGTGTGTACAGTGGGGTCAACAGATTTTGAGACCGCACTGGCGATAATTCATTTTAATACAAAACGTTTTAGAGACTCTGTGGAAAGAAATTATAAATAAACCAAGAAACATGATGAAGAAATAAATAATTAAGGGGAAAATAAAAAAAGCAAAAAACCTATATATAAAAAATGTATACAGAATATATATTTGGGCCATACAGTCTGTACTGAATATCACTTGAAAAATAGTTAGGTGCTATAGAAATTAAAAACTATATATATATATATATATATATATATATATATATATATATATACACAAAACAAAAAATATCACAAATGTTACAATTTGTTAATGAGGGAAGTAGTAATATCCGTTTAGAGAATGAATGATTAATTTGAGTCAAATCTTTTCAATGAATCATTGATTCAGTTCACACAACCCGTCTGAATTATTTATTTACTAAACATGCCGATTCTATTCTACTCACTCTCTCAATGATTTGTTTGCCGTTGTTAAAAGTCACGCAAATCTTTCGTTTGACTTCAGAAAACGTGAAAAATGCCATGAGATTACTGCGCTTTAGTATCTTAAACCCTATCGACCATTTAACCCTTTAACTCCAAATGAGGCACATAGCACAGATAAACTACAGTACCTATAACTCTGTCGCGGTTTCACAAACAGACACTATACAGAATCACATGAATCTGTAGCTCGGGTTACATTAAATGACGACTAATCTAAGAAATAATTAGTGCCTGTTGCCGGTCGAACGCCGGTCACTAGCAAAGCCAATCAGACGGGATGAAGCATCCATCCAGTCGTGATGGGACAGAAATGAGGTCACAGTGGCGCAAACAATCGAAGACAAAACAATTATTCCACAGCTGCTGATATTTCATCTTTTCTCACCGCGATAAGACGCCGCGTATGAGGCTGGGTTTATTGATCTGGGTGGAGAGGGTGGGACGTCTGATCTTTGCGCTAGTCATTATGCATGAGCTGCTTTCCCCCTGTACTTATTAAGCCGAGCCGATTTCTACCTGTTTCCATCAGAGCTCATTAAAAAACAATGCGGAAGGCCTGCCTATCTCAGCGTGCTGGTTGACTGCACTATAAAAGTCAAGAACTCATCACTTCCAGTGCTGTGATAAGCCCACGGCACAAATTGAAACCGGTTTGATTAGGCCTCGTGAAGGGAAGGCTCTCACCTCTCTCTCTCTCTCTCTCTCTCTCTCTCTTCCAGCGGGCTGCGTATCAAATCTCCCCCGGAGGAACGTCTGAGATGGATCCGTGCCAATCCTTTGGCCACAAACTAGTAGGGTCCTTTCAGAACGTGACCTGTGGTGCTCGCACACACTAACAGTGTGAGGTCCGGTCGTGGCTCCTAATGTATTCAAAAGCCCTCTGGCGGTGTGCTGGGCGCATAAATTATCTGAGGTGAGGAAGTCAGACTGGATGCTGAATGTTGACGGCTGTGGATTTGGCAGCCTGAGGGCCGCTCGGACCCTCTTGATGTTATAAACGCCTTAAAGACCCCTAACTTTCTTGTGTCAAGGATAAATATCTCTTCTCTAATTTCAGAGGTCCTGCTTTGCCTTGGCACTGCACTTATTTGGCTAGAATAAATTATCGGATTTTTGTGCAGTTTACAAAGAGGGAAATTTAGTCACGGCGTTACAGCTTTAACAGTCGCACGTCCACAAGCAAACCGATCATGACATAAAATGTGGATTTACTGTACACTTTAAATACAAGATGAAAACTAGATTTACATAGATTTCATTTTAAACTGGCCAGTATGCACCTCCTTATGCCTTTTAAACACTATGTACTACCAACAGTTAAACTAAACTAAAAATATGGAATTAAAAGTCACTAATCATAGTTATAAAAGGTATTTTTCCCCAAAAGCAAATATATACGTGAAAAATTAATATTGACTCATCTGTGAAACCAGGAATATGTTATATAATATGTATATGCATAATAACTATATCTATATATTAAGGTATTTTTATGTTAAACAGGTTTAGTATATAGTGTGTGTATATATATATATATATATATATATATATATATTTTTTTTTTTTTTTTTTTTTTTTTTTTTTTTGCAAGATATTACGGGTGTGTTAGCTTAACATTTACAATTAATTTTCCTGAAATAAATGTCGCTTGTTTAATTTCATTCAACGTTTTGACCACTGAAACCTCTACTGGAAAGGAATTTAGAGAGGTGCAATCGAATAGCCCTTGTGTATAATAGAACTGCAAAAGAAAATAAATGATGTGTGCAGAATAAACCCACACTGATCGTGCAAAATGGTCCTGGGGTGTCATAAAATTGTCTCCATGGTAACCACATTTCACTTTTAAATCAAACTCCTAAGAGCAGTAAAGCTTCCTGTGGGACTGTTGTCTTCCTGTTGAAGGCCTCAGACTGACAGCCTTTAAACACCATGCATGCATTCATTTAGTTTCAGCATAATGCCGTTTTCTTTATTATTAGCATGTAGAAAGAGCAGAATTACCAATTCTAGTGTGTTGTTTTCTCGCTGTGTGTTAACGGTAAAGTGTGTGGGAGAAGTGGTCCGGATGCAAATCGCGGATGGGCTTTGCATTTAAAACAGCTGCTTATAAACAAGCAATTACACTTAAACGAGGGATAAGACACAGACATACAAGAAGATTCAGATTTCCCTCTGTTCTAGATAAGGCATATTCACATTTTGTATAAATATGCAGTGACCCAAAGCCAGTTTGGACACTTATGCCACTTAAAAATGTATGAATGTCTGCATTATATAACACTAAAGTGCGCGCTGCGCTTATCTTTCCTTCAATAAATGCCACCTGGATTGATATTCAATGGCATTTATACATTTTTAAGTGTGGCCTACAGGAGTTATATGGGTTTAATACAAATGAAGTTTAATCAACAGCTTTTGTGGCATAAAATACAAAAATAAATTTAATTCAAATCAAATTAATATTATACATTTAAATTTACATTATAAAATAGAAAAATATAAATTGACTGACTAAAGCTACACTGAAAGCACTTTAAACTTTACACTCAAAATAAAAATAAAGGTGCTTCACAATGCCTTTTTGCAACTTTTTGTCGAAATAAAGAACCTTTATCATCTGAAGAACTTTTCTGTTTCACAAAAAAAAGTTATTTGTGGTGAAAGAAGAATTTTCAGATTCTAAAAAGGTAAGAGATAGATCTTTGTGAAAACAAAAATGGTTCTTTCATGGCATTTAAATTATTTTAATTAATTATTCTACTGTTTTATTTCATCTATATGTCTGTTTGAATAATTTTAACAGTCATTTTATAGTTTTGTGTCTGTAATATTAAAACTGTGAATAAAAATAGAAATTTAAATCATTCTTATATTGTTTTTAGTTTATATTTTGTGTCCGTCACTTTTCTTATCTTGTTTCTTTTTTAAAAAAATACAGTTAGCATAAAGTTATCATAGTATTAAACTGAACAAAATGAGAAATGGTAACCAGCGAAATGAAATAATTTTAAAATGTTATATTTCACTTGATCGATGTTTAAATCATTTCAAGCAATGAAAATGTTGATGGTTTCCTTTTCATTTTTAGCCAGCTGATGATAATTCTGCACTCACTAACCACTTTCAAACAAGCTCGTCTTGAACTACTAAAAATAAGTGGGACTGAATCTGCAACACACAAAAACACGGTAAAGAAGCAAAAAAACATCAGCCAACATCTGAACATCCGTGTCAGGACCACCAGTGACCCACAAACTAGAAACTTCCCAACTGTTACTCCTTCCGTAATTAATGTTACAGTTCTGGAATCTAGACAAAGCCTGGTTATTGTACTTGGCACAGCTATGCATCTTTTGGTATGTAAATGAAACAGACTGGAAGGATTGCAGGGGCTTGAATCTCTCCGCCAGACTCCACCGCCACAGGCTGTTTGGAGATCCGCTCGGCGCACTACAAGGGGCTTTTCTGGTTCCCTGCCAAACAGAAACCCAGGCGAAAAAAACCAAATACAAACATACAGTATCTCTGTCACCACACACAGAGCGGGCAATGGACCCTCAAACACAGAGTGATGATCAGTCACAGAAAAACTGCTTGTAAAAATCACCAAAATCAGCTTCCCATCGGTAAAGGACAAACAGAGGCGGAAGCCTTCCCCGGAGGTGGAGGTTATTCTCGGCGGTGAGCGAAGATTTCTTTCCCACACCTACTCAGACACAAAAACCCAAAGCTTCTGCACACGTGACTTCACCTGAAACTGAAGTTTGTCCTCAGACCTATCTGTACAAAGAACCAAAAACAGGAAACTGTGTGACCTTTTTACTGCGATTTAATTTTTGTATATCCCAAAATCTTTCTCTGAAAACTGCAGTTGTGGCATTACGTTTAAGTAGCAGTGCCGCTTTGAAACAACACCAATGTCTATATCCTAAACCATAAAATAATCATAGAAACTAATCGATGTAGTATAAATAATATAAAAAAGTAGTATAGAATATGCATATAGCTATTCATTGTTCAATATGTATCTGTGAAAGCATCTGGATTAAAGGCGATGAAAGTGCGTAGACTGACACTATTATTTAAAAATAAAATAAAAGTTTGTAGTGCATCATTTTAAAATCAATATTACACAATATCCATTGGCCTTAGAACTGCACCGTTGTGAAAAAAAATGCACTGTGAGATTATGCATTAAAGTAACAAAGGACCGTAATTATTTTATAAACTTTTTACGAAGCTCATTTTATACCACGCCAGAAACCTATCAAGACCAATACATCTGTGTAGATTTGTCTTGGAGCGAGATGTAAAAACCTTTATGATCCTAGTAGTCACCATCACTACAAGACGGCAGTAAAAGAAGCGTTTCCTGAGGAAAGTGCACCATCTACTGGAGTAATCTGGAAAGTGAAGCACTAACAGCCGAGCACGTGTACTTTTAAGAATGTACAGATTTACATTTTGGAATTAAAATTTGGCAGGTCACATTGAATACATCAGAATTAATTTTAGAGAGCAGGCAGACCTCAAGCAGCGTATATGATAAAATTACATTACTTTAAAGCTGAACTGACTGCAGGATGAACAAGGGCTTTAAAAACGAACAAAAAAAAATGTTAATATGCTTCATCGCATCGATCGTATTCATCAGCATAGACAGCCACCCAATTGCCCTCAACACGAAAAAACACTCAACAATCAGCCTTTGAAAGTCTGAATTATAATTTGTAGCAGGTCAGATTTAAAACAAGTGAACTGGGTTACAAATGATATTTATTCAGAGAAATCAGGAGGCTCTCAGAAGCACTCTCACTCAAAGGAACATAATTAGCAACACTTAGCGCACACACACACACACACACACACACACAGTAATGAAGTTTGCACGAAATAAATAAACCCAAACATTAAGAAAACAAATCTTAAATCTGAAAACAGAATGAGTATCGAAGAGCTGACCGACTGAACAATGGATTTAAAAAACACTCCACATTATTTCATACGCTTCCCTGAAATCAATTACATTCAAAAGCAAAAACCACCTAACCATCGGCCTACAAATGCTAACAGCTGCCAACCTGCTCTCAACGTGAACCAAAACACTCAATAATTTGCTTTTGAGAGAAAAACAACCAGCGGATATGTTTAACCTCTGAACAAGATCAGATAGCGAGCTTTCCAGTTTGATAACCTTCACTCAACAAGCAGAAAAAATAAAAATTCAGAACCCCATCAGAAGAAAAAATAAAAACACTGATTCGTTGCGGTCTCCGACAGAGAACCCTCGCGACCTTTAAGTCTCTCAATGTGCAATCATTTGCAAAGATTCATGTTTACAGTCAGAACTCAGCAGCGCAGATCCGGAACTGAATAGTCTTAGTGATGGAAAAAAAAAAAAAAAAAAAAAAAAGTAAAACGTTTAACGATGGATTTTACGATGTCCAGCGCCACCAGGCCACCCTCATCCGATCCCACACGGCCTGCATTGAGTCGAAAGCGGACGCCGCGTCAAAGGATGGAAAACGGTAGGTGTCTTATCGATATCCCCATCGTAGTAAGTCGATGACGTGCGGACTTCCTTTCGCAGCGATCACGATCCAGTCGTTAATCGGTCGTAAGGCAGTTCGTATCTACAGAGAGGGTCGACATAGAGAAGTCAGGCTACTCTGTAGCACTTTAAACTCTTCTTTTGGGATTCGTATTTATATCTCACCCCATCCAGTGACGCGATTCTGGCTCTGGGAGAGAACTCTTTGGCTTTGCCCGAATCTCTTCAGAGAGCGGACCGCATGGACACTCGCTGCCAGAAACAAGCGTGTTTGAAACAAACAGTGACGGAGGGCGCGCGATGATTCTTGCGTGCTTGGCAGTTTGTAAAACAAAGCGGATCACGCTGCCAGTGACCACCAAATGACGAACAGAAGCGACTAACACCATATTATCACCAGCAACGGGACTGAGGAGGCGATAGTGAAGCTTTTATGTGATTAAACGTGTTGAAATCACAAGTTACTTTATTATCAGTCGCCATCATATCTGATAACAGTATAAACACTTTGTTAGAATGCAGCGTAATACAGAAAAAGTCTGTTATACTAGCTAGCAAGGTCTAGTTTAATTGATAAAAAATAAAGCTAAAAATAGTGAATATTATTATCATTTTAAAATAACTGTTCATTATTTGAATATATTTTCAAATGCATTTTATTCCTGTAGCAATTCATAATTTCTTCAGGATTATTTGATAGTAGAACGTTTTAAAAGGCATTTGTTATAGAATTAGAATTTTTACTTTCACTTTTTGAAAACTGTAATGCTTCCTTGCTGGATGAAAGTATTAAGTTCTTGTAATAAAAGACACTTTTTTATCACGGTATGCTCTCATGTGAAAGTGAGAGCTGTTGCGGTCACCTGGCGTGCATCGCTTCCCACTTCAGGATTTCCTGCCAGGCTTGATCGTTATTTACGATTGTGGATGTGTATTATATTGGTCATGTCCCCGGAGCAAGACTGTCGTCCTTCCAGCGCCACCTAGCAAAATAACAAACAGCTATTAGGCATTTACAGTAATTCAGCAAAGGAATTAGAAGTAGAAGCATAAGGATTTAGAAGTAGTCCCAAAGCGGTAAGCAGAAATTTGCCTGCCAAAATACCAAATTTGACCAAAAGGCAGCATGTATATATCCACATAGATAGAGGACAATCTCAGAATGCACAGCAACAAGTAAAACAGAAAAAGATCTTTCTTGCAACTAAGGCTAAAATAAATAAATAAATAAAACATTTATATTTTTAACACATTTTAATTATATTGTTTAATAATAATAATAATAATAATAATAATAATAATTATTATTATTATTATTATTATTATTATTATTATTTTATTATTATACACAAGAATAATAATTGAAGAAAAATATTTACATATAAAATAAATAAACATTTTTATATTTCTTTTGTGTAGTAGTCAAACAATTAACCACATCCAAAACAAAAGTTTTAATGTATTTTATATGCACTGTGTATATTTATTATGTATATAAATATAAATACAAATATATGCAAGTATACATTTTAAAAAAGGTGCTGTTTATATATGAAATATATTTATGTACAAATAAACTAGCATATAAATGTAAATATCTACTACAAATATATATGCTGTATTTTTGTTTATTTTATATATATATATATATATATATATATATATATATATATATATATATATATATATATAAATAAATATACATTTACACACATGTTATGTAAACAAAAACTTTTGGATGCAATTAATCTCAATAAATCATTTCTGAAGGATCATGTCACACTGGGGCAATGGGAGAGCAAAAAATATATTTGTACCATCACAGGAATAAATTACGTTAAAATTTTTTTATAATATTTCACAATATCACTGTATTTTAGATTATGCAATAAATGCAACCTTGATGGGCACACAGACTTTAAAGCATTAAAGCTAGTTACTAACATTAAATTCTATTGGAATTCATCCATTTATTCCATGTGGAATTGGAGAATAAATACAGTGTTATTTCTATCCAAGTAATCAATTGACAAGACTGAAGCTCAGCCAAACCTGGTCCACTTAGAGCTCTCCATCTACACAAAGCGTAGATTTAGGAATAGAAACACAAGAGTAAACTCACCCTTTCACGGCATGGCGTTCCAAAACATCTGTTCAGAAGAGATAACCCAGTTCTGGCCTGTGCCTGATCGGGAGAGTTTTGAACTCCTCTCTTTTCCGCGGACAGAGAGCGGCTGGTCCGGGAGGCGAGCACCTGATTTGGAGGGCATCTGCGGGGTCACATTAAAGCAACATTAACACACACACAAGCCAAAAGTATCTCAAAGCGCTACCATTATTGTGAGGCGCCCAGCTCACCATGTTCGTAGGATCGATGGCTCCCTCAGAGAGATCTCATGGGACATTCGACAAACTCATAAGCTCTGTCCCTGATGCACCGGACCGGCCGGCGGCGTCTGGAGCCTGATGCATGGGGCACTCAGGAGGTGGAGAGCCTGGGTTTGTATTACACATTATGAATAATTGTACATACAATCCACGGACATCAAGCTCTGCTTGATAGCAGATGGCGCAGGACTCACTTGCAGGGGCTCTTGGTGCATGGACACCGGGGTGGGGGCGCCCCACTGAAATGAGGCGCTGCTGGCCACCTGCAGACTCTGCCTGAACAGTCGAGGCAAGATTGAATGCAGACGCACCCATGATATGAACACCTGAAGAGATCAAGAACATTAAAGATCAAGTATGTACTTGTATTTATACTGTTCATGAAAATATCTCTCACCCTCAGGTTGATCCTAATCTGAAATAAAAAAATGTATTGCCTTATATCAGAAAACAAACTCTAAAACAGTACCACCATATATGAGAAACAGTTTGATGTGCAATATATGAACATATACGAAATATATTTATAATATATTTATATTAAGACTTTATATGACTTTCAATATGTGCAATGAACCAGTTTAACGCGTTTCTTATAGATTTGGAACAATTATGCATGTTACTTTTATGTTCATTAACCTTTTAGGGCTAACATACTACACTGTCAGTTAGAGGATGTATTAAAATTTATAGTTTTGATCATTTACATACCATACATACAATTTTCGGACTTTTACCGAACCCAAAAATGTAACTATGCTATTTACAAGATAAGTTATACAACACAGTCACTGAAAACAATGTCACTGTATACCATTCACATACTTCTCTAAAACATAGCCAGCTTTTTAAGCGTATTGATAAAATGACATCGTTCACTAAAGATTAAGAAGAATGTCAGCTAAGCTCACCTTTCTCTCTGTGTAATGTGCGGCTCGGGCGCTCCTATAATATCAACGTGCGGCTACTTCCGCTTCATCCGGCATGCACCGCGCGCGAGCAGGGCTTGACGCATGCGTGGCTCATGAATATTAATTGAAGTATGCTGAAGCTCGTACGGTGGGCCGCTACGTAACGCGTATATTTCCGCTTTTTTTCTATTTATTTGAATGTATATTTAACCAGTCAATAATCTCCGTGCGCTAAAAATACAATCAAAATATCTAAAACACGCCAGGATACGAAAAAGGGCATAAAATCGTCATGGATCAAAATGAACATATTACTTTATTGGGAGGCAAATGGCATAACGAAAGTGAAAAAATTAAGACACGTATTAAGAAGAAACGTTCAAAAATGGCTGTTGTGTCGTTCCTCAGATACATGCACTTTCCTTCAGTTTAATAGGAAGATGGTCCCTGTGCTCGTAGTAACAAATGAAACCTTTACATGGCAACAATTTCCTGTGGCGTTAGTGTATGGAACCTTCAGTCATAAACACACACAAACGCAGAGTCATGATATTGTGCATTTCACATTCAATAAATTAAACATTACTTTTGAACACTATGAAGGTTTGGACCTGGATGCATCGAAAAAGACCTCTAGTAAGTAAAATACATTTTTCTGACCAAAAAAATGACATTTAACTGCTCAGATTCATTATTCAGTGCTTTCTCTGAAGTGAGGCTTCAAAGGTTTGAAACTTACTGAATTAATTTTTCCTTTTCCTTTCCTTGTTTTCAGATTACCCACTTGTAGTTTTACAGCGTGCGTCTATTAAGCCCAGCTGGATTATTTTCTGTTGTCATTACCACCACTTACACTTAATATGTACGATTATCAACAGCCATTCTACACTTTTGACCTTTGGTTGGAACTAAAAGATAAAAACAACGAAAGTGATAGTTATACATCCTTGCGTGACCATCAAAGGAACCACGTAGTACAAATCGACGCTAGAAGAAAAGAGGTTTAACCAAACAAAAGGCATTTTGGTGATTGACTTACAAAGGCCAAAAATTAAATAAAATAAAAAAGTTACGACATGTGGATTCCTGTACGTCTATTAAAGACAATTCTACATAGGTGTGGCTCTCAGAAAATCACGCATTTCAAAATTCAAGTCGTAGTTCATCAAAAAACAGAACCAGCTTTAAAATGGTTTTCACGCAAATCGCTGCCAAGCCATGTCAGACAGTCTTTCATTCGTTTAAAAAAAATCAATAAAACTCATCGCTCACATCTGAATGCACGCGTGTACAGTATGAATATTCTACACTAATTTCGTCATACGTAAGTGACAGTGAATTATAAATGAATTCATAAAAGTATCTCTGTATTGTGAATTCTCTGTATTATGCTGTATATCTACTCGGATACATTGGTGACTTTTATATCTTCCGTTAAAAAATAATAAATATACGTACAAACATTACCATGCTGTGCCAGTGCAAACTAGTTCAATAAATTAGATGCGATGCAGGAAAGCGACCCGACCTTGAAAATCATCAGAACATTCACGAGCTACGCTTCCTTTTTAAAAACATTTCCAAATCATATTCGATCGTTTAATTCAGTATTGATCGGATACACCAGTACTTGCAAGCGTAATTCAAAATAATTACGTATGTTCAATAAAACTTCTATATACAACGCGAACATTCCAGAGAACAACTGCGCCGCATGCAGTTAACTGTACCAGCGCGAACAAGCGTGGCGTCCGTTTTATGGGAGGAAATGAAATCCGAACTGAATCTGGGCGAGTGTATGACCAGATTTCATTCTTAAAAACAGCGATCACTGCTCACATCTCGTGTAATATTACCAATTTAACCAACAGTTGGATCTCATCAGGTGCGATTCGACAAAATATCTATGTGACAGTAATTGCTTCTTTGTACACGATCCAGATTGCTGACTTCCCTCGTTTAATGCGTAGAAGTGCAGGTTCGCGTGGATGAATCTTTCACAGTCAATATACAGCGGCTTTGAAGTAAGCGTAGAACATCAGGTGACGGCCGCTTGGCCCTTTGCACAGTACACAGCGATTGGAGGCGGCGGGACCCAACTTTGAAGAATAAATAATGTAGTTTACCTGCACGGTTTAGAATTAAAACCAAACACGGTTAAAATACAGTTCAGGCGGTGTTCCCGAACAGTGCACGTTTACACGTTTGGTCTCACGATTTCAAAAGCAGACGCCACCAAAATAAAAGCGGGCGGCCAGTCTTTTCTGGTGTACTGGATCTACCGATTTTGCCAGAGTTCCGGGTCTTAACTGAAGTATTGCTCTGGGGTGGTTTTGAAGTCTTTTACGGTCGCCATCACACCATAGTATCCCACGTGAAGGCCGTCAATAAGAACAACGACCCTGTCTGTGAGCAAGTGGTGTAAAAGTCGAGCGCCCTTTCTTTTTTTACAGCTCAATGCGGTTTTCCGTTCTCCTGGCTCTCGGGTTTTGATTTCGGCTGGAGCATGGGACTTTGTAGCAACGCGAGGCGATTTTATGCATCCGCACATGGCGTTCATGATGTCCAGACAGATGCTGGAGAAGATCCAAAGCGCCCGGCCGCCCGAAGGAGACTTTATAGAAGGCCTCCGTGCACGTACACGAGCACGTTGCGGCTGTAGTACACACGGCATGACAGCGATCCGCACCAGGAAAAACACCACCGCCATCAAGTACCCCGTTAGCCATGTTGGGCTTGGAGGCTTTAGGAGTAACCTAATACTTCAAAAGAACCAGCTGGAAAAACACAGGTGAACAAAGTGACATGCTGTAACCGTTTATTTGTGTCATTTCTTAATTAAAGACAACACGAAGTTGCATTTTAAGACATTTAAAGCAACGTTTACGGATTTTTGAGGAAATTTAGCATTCCATCACTTGCTCAACAATGGGTCTTCTGAAGTGAATGGTCTTTTACAATCAGAATGAGGCTCCAAGATTTAACAAATAGCTTGCCTGGCTGCTCCATTAATTAACATTTTATGAAGCAAACTCAACATTAAGATTTTTTTATTTTATCTTTATCTTTTAATTTTTTGATAGTTTCTGATGCACGAGGGTCAAGAAAGGATGGACTTTCCACCAGAAAGCTTGTTTTATTGACTATTTTAGCCCAGAAGCAGCAGGTTAATCTTAAAATGCGCTTAATTATGGATTACTTTCTTGCAAACTATTACAAGCTACAGGTTTTGAAGTTCACATTGGATAATTGTGATGTTTTTCATCAGCTATTTAGGTCTCATTCTGGCCAGCGCCATGTGTACTGCAGAGAGGATCGTTTGATGAGCAAGTAATAATAATACTAAATTTCCTCGAATTTGTGGGAAACAAATTCTTCCCTACATCTTCAATGTCTAAAGGGAGAGTACAATTCCAGCAAATTTTCATTTTGGAAGTGAACCCACGATGAAATCTGATCTGATGATATTTTACTTTTAGTAAGAAAATAACATAAAATAATGCAAAAATGTTATTTACAATTAGACCCTGCAATGTTAAGCATAAATGCTGAAGAAACATTTTTTTCATAATTAATAAAACAGACATTATTAGAAGTACACGAGTGATGAATTCAGATCTCATGTTGTCTTCTTGGATTCAAGACATATATGGTGGAGCAAAAGTTACAGTTAAGCTCATTAAATCTTTTGTACTTGAATCAGTCAAATGCCTACCGTTGGTTTACGCGGTGTAGAGAAAACTCTGCAAACGGACGGAGAGTTGGCAAAATAAGGCAGCATTCGCTTGGCCCTGGAAACACTGGGTGAAGAACAAACCAAACAATGACACAGACCACGAGTTGCTGAAAAGCACAGCGGCCATGAATCAACTCCAACAGTCTCAATATCTCATAACATCGAGCTCCTGCAGTAATCGCTTGAAGTACCCAGAGTTATGATACTTCACTCTGACAGATATATATAAAAAAAATAGAAAAAAGGCTACTTACACTTGGAAATGGTTATTCTATTAATATAGGATTTATTTTAAGCCCAAATAATGCTTCCTTTCAAGTATTTGTTGTCTATATTTAGATATTGTTTTCAGTGAATATGGAGGAGTTATAAATGACTTGCCATATAAAACTGCAATAGCCAACAGAAGGAAGTAAAATGTATGACAATTAAGAGTCATATGCTAATAAGTCAACCTGTTGCATTTATTAAATACATATATCATGGAAAATAATTTTTCCAGTCATGTACTAAATGGAGAGCAGAATAAATGAGATAATCTGGCTT